>NC_061119.1:134382555-134682555 GCF_002878395.1 Capsicum annuum | reverse complement strand
TTATTTGGTAAATGGGTTGGTCTTTGGTCCTCGAAGTACTATAGATACCCATTACGGCCAGGCCTTGGTTTCAATAGTGACAAGTTGTTACCAGTGCACCAGGTTAATGGTCAATTAGGTGTCCACAAAATCCATGTAGAGTGGAGAATCTTTTATGGGTGTGTAATCTGCTACACTTATAAAAGAGAGGCTAAAAGAAATTTAGGAATATTTCCCTTTCTTGTGTTCTATTTTCAGGCTATAGAGTCTAGGGTGTTGAAATCTCCTCTATTCATGTTTGTTCACATTTTATTTCATACCTCCCTGAATGTTTGATGATCATGGAAACTCCTCTTTTAACTAAACTATAATGTGGATGGAGTTCATCCTGCTTATAGGTTCAGATCTGGACTAAGGTCCCTACTTCTTATTGCCCCTATTGAGTTCCACTAGTCCCTACTAGTCCTCCCCAAGATTCTCGAGATAATGGTATGTCTGCCCTAATACCTTAGAGGGTTTTGTCGACTGTTGAGTTATTCTAGTGGATTCGTTTTCTTACTCAATTAGTGGTCTCCTAATTAAAATAGTCTTAGCATGTTGCTTCCGTCACTCTATTTTTTAGGCCACAAAGGTTGGCCAATTCATGAGGTTGAGTCCTTTAAAATTCACTGGATCCAGGGTTGAGGAGGATCCTCAAGTGCTCATGAATGAGATGGAAAAGATTTTTTGAGTGATGTATGCTTTTAACTTTGTAGGTGTGGAGTTCACCACAAATTCATTAAAGGATATGGGATATAAGTGGTATGAGGAATGGGAACAATTATAAGGATATTATGCGGAGCCAGCTATGTTAGATGACTTCTCTAGTGCTTTTCTTTAACGCTTCTTTCATTAGTAGCTTGGGGAAGTGATTCATGAGGAGTTAGTGAATTTGAAGCAAGACAAAAAAAATATGAAGGAGTACGCCTTAAAGATCCATCAGTTGTCTTGCAATACCTTAAAGTTTATGTCTTCTATAAGGGCTAAGATGAGAAAGTTTGCTTCGATCTTGTCATGAGACTTGGTGTTCGAGTACCAGGCTTCCCTTCTAAATAATGACACACATATCTCTTGGCTTATGGTGTGTATGAAATAAATTGAGGACAAAAAAAGAAAGAAGCCAAAATAGGGGAAAGACAGACTAAGAAATTCTAGTATTCTGAGAAAGGTGGAGATCAGAAGAATAGTGGTAGATATGGCATGCAGTGGTCTAAGAAGAATTGGGGGAAATTTGTTTCTTATTCTGTGACTAGTGCTCCTTATCCTAAGTCCTCTAGTCATTTTTATTTTTAGAGCAACAGTGGGTGTAAGCAATAAGGTTCCCAATCAAAAGCTAGTAGGGCCTAGTCAGCTTCATCATATCCTCCTTGTAGATTCCGTGGACAGTTGCACCATTGTTTATGTCATGAGGACGAATAAGTGCTTAAGATATTGCAAGCTTGGGCATTTTAGGATGAACTATATTTTAGAAGATGTTGCTATTTGAGCTAATAAGGTTCTGGTTGTTACATCTTCAACACCAGCATTGAAGGGTGCTAATTTTTTTACTAACACTGGTTGCAATGGTCTTTATGCACTTTCCACCTATCAGGAATCTGAGGCTTTCCCTAATATTGTTACTGGTACCTTACAACACTTTTCTCGCGACATTATTTCATACATGACTAGGGATCTACTCTTAATTCTGTGAACCTTTATAAGTCTATTCATTTTGCTTTTGTCCTAAATATATTTTTGGACCCTTTTCTGTATCTAACCGGGAAGGTGACTCTATTATGGATAGAAGAGTTAATAAGGGCTATCTGTTATCTTTGGTAGGGAGATGTTGGTGCATCTGATAGTGTTGGAAATATTTGATTGTGATATGATATTGGGGATGGATTGGCTCCATACCTATGATTTAGTGGTATGGGAGTTCCGTGGTACCCAAGGGAACCTTTATTAAATATATTTGATCTCAAAAATTTATTTCCAAGGGTTGTTTATATCATCTACTTCAAGGTAAGGATTCTAATTTTGAGGGCCCTTCTTTGCAATTCGACCCTATTGTCATTGAATTTCCTGAAGTGTTTCCTTATGATCTTTCTGGAGTTGCTCCTGATTGGGAAAAAGACTTTTGTATTGATATTTTTCTGAATTACCATCCTATCAGTAGCCTTCCTTAAAGAATGGCTTTAGCTGAGTTGGAAGAACTCAAAGAGTAGTTGGAAGATTTTCTTAATAAGGGTTTTATTCATACTAGTATTTCTCTATGGGGTACCCTTGTTCTTTTCTTTCGTAAGAAGGATGGTTCCCATCTGATTTGCCTTTACTATTGGTAGTTGATAAGGTAACTAGAAAAAATAATTATTCTCTCCATAGGATTGATGACCTATTCGACAAGATTCAAGTTGCGAATACTTTTGTAAGAATTATCTTCAGTTGGTTATCATTAGTTGAAAATTAGGGAGGTGGATATCTCTAAGACTACATTTCAAAATCGATATGACCACCATGAGTTCTTAGTCATGTCTTTTTGGTTGACTAATTATCTGGCGGCTTTTTATGGATCTTATGAAACAAGTTTTACATTAATTTCTAGTCTTCTTCAATATAGCGTTCATCAATAACATCTTGGTACATTCTAATTGAGAGGAGGGTCACGTCAATTACTTTTTTATATTGTAGTAGACTCTTAAGGATCAACGATTGTATGCTAACTTCTTGAAGTGCAAGTTTTAGTTGAATTTTGTGACTTTCCTAGGTCATGTTATTTCTTATGAGGGGATCATGGTGCATCCACAAAAAGTTGAGGTAGTTAAGAAGTGGCCATGGCCCATGACTTCAACCAATATTTTGAGTTTCATGGATTTAACTAGGTCTTATAGGAGGTTAATGGAATGTTTCTTTTTGATTTATACTATGTTGACTAAATTTACTCAAAGCAATATGATGTTTTAGTTGGCTGATCCTTGTAAGGATTGTTTTAAGAAATTGATAGACAAGTTGACTTCTGCTCTAATTTTGACCGTACCCTATATTACTGGTGGTTTTCTTATGTATTATGATGTGTTTTGTCTGGGGCTGGGTTATATCCTGATGCAGTGTGGTAAGGTTGTGGCATATACTCCTAAGAAACTTAAGGTGCATCAGAAGAATTATTCGACTTATGATTTGGAGTTGCTAGCTGTGGTATTTGCTTTAAAGATTTGGCCCCATTACTTGTATAGAGTTAATATTGACATATATTCAGACCAAAAGATCTTGTCCTATGTGTTCACCTAGAAGTAGTTGAATCTCAATAAAAGGAGATGGCTTAAGTTACTCAAGTATTAGACATGAGTTTTCATTATCACCTATGTAAAGCTAATGTGGTTGTTGATTTTTTTAGTAGGTGGTCCATGGGGAGCTTATCTCATGTTGATGATGAGAAGTGATGTTTGGTGAAGGATATTCACCTTTTGGATAATCCTAGAATTCATCTTTTTGACCATAAGAATGAAGTTGTGATAGTAAAAGAGATGGTGAAGTAATATCTTGGTGTGGATGTGATGGAGAAGCAGACTCGAGATCCTATCTTGATTCATATAAAGGATGATATGGGTAAGCAAAAGGTCTTGGCTGTTGAGAATAGTAGATATTGTATCCTAAGGTACCAAGGTCGTTTGTGTGTTCCTAATATTGATAGGCTTCAATAAAGAATCTTTGTTGAGTCTCATGAGTCGAGGTACACTGTCCATCCTGGTTCGATGAAGATACACCATGATTTAAAAGAGATCTATTTGTGGAATAACATGAATAGGGATGTAGCTAATTTTTTGACGAAGTGTATGGTTTGTCATCAAGTGAAAGTGGAGCACACGAGGCCTGATTATTAGTTTGAAGAGATCGATTTACCTAGGTGGAAGTGGGAAATAATTAATTTGGACTTTTTTAATGTCTTGATTCTATTTGGGTCATCCTGGATGGGATGACTAAGTTTGATCACTTCTTGATAGTAAGGACTAAATATTCTATGGAGGATTATGCTAAGTTTTTCATTCACGAGATTGTCAAGTTGCAGGGTATGTCTGTTTCTATTATATCTGATAGAGGTATGTTGTTCTCCTCTAACTTTTGGTTGTCATTTCAGAGAAGTTTTGAAATAAGGTCAAACATAGCACCAGTTTCCACAATCAGATGGATGGAAAACCTTAGAGGACCATTCATACATTGGAAAATATGCTAAGGGCTTTCATGATTGGCTTTGCCTATAGTTGGGTTAAACATTTTCCTCTCATAGAGTTTTCTTATAATAATAGTTATCCTTATACTATTTAGATAGCTCAATTTATGGATTTATATGGTAGGAGATGTCGTTCTCCTATTAGGTGGTTTAAGGTTGGTCTTTATTTCTGCCTTGGTTATGATTTAATCATTATCAGCTCTTAGGGCATATTTTGAGTTGTAAGGTACTACTCGTAGGCAAACCAGTGTTAGTTCTATATTCGTTGTCTTGATTACGACTAGACTCAATGAGTCATAGGGTGTGACTCGTGACAAAACTATTATGATGTTCCAAGTTTCTGCCTAGAGTACGATTAGGACCTTATGAGTGTAGCATATCCTTATGAGGATTATACTGACCCGTGGTCACTAGCGATAATTTTTTGTGTTTTACTTCAGTGGACATTGGACATTTTCCTCTTTCCCCACTTAAGACATATGACTTAAACACATATTTGGGATCCTATTGTTGACACTTAGCAACTAAAAACATACTATGTTCTCTCTCAAATCCCTAAGTCAATAACACTAGGGTTTATCAAGGAATTAGCAATTAGAGCTTTCAAAGGTTGACTTGTCTCCGTAGTTCTTTATATCTCAGGAATGTGACTTATCCCTTAAACTTGTTTTAACTAAAGAATATAGTTAAAATGTTCATGTGGATTTGAATATGTGTTCTTCTATGGTTAATAGTTTTTAAATCAATGTTATTTGTATTGAATTCTCACGATTTTATATGCATTGTTCAAGCTTTATTAATGGTTATTTAACTAATTTGGTACATATGTATGGGCATTGGAAAGAGGGTCGAGGAATTCCCCCAATTTGATTATTTTGGTATGAAATTTGGTTTTGTTAATTGTGTTCCCATGGCATCAAATATGATTAGTCACATGTTTTGAATTACTAACCTATTATATTACATTGCATTAAAGGTTAAATGGATAAATGGCTTTGAAAGACTTGGTGACCATGTTATTCATATTTAATTAGATGCTCGGTGGTCGAGGTATTCCTAAAATTTAAATTTATGAGCAAAGGTGGTCTGGTATTCCCCCATATTGATTTAATGAACAAAGGGGGTTGAGGCTTTCACCTTGTTAGTGGAATTATGATGGCTTAATTATAAGTTTGCAATCGAAAGGGTATGCATATGCCTATGGTGCGCCTTAATGGTCTATTCCATGGTCAAGTGGATATGTTATGTGAAACTTATTTTAATATGGTCTTAAAAGGGGTTATGTAGCTAAGCCATGAAGGTGGATAACTCGGGGGGACTAATATTAGAAAATCACATTTGCATGTGTAAGTATTGATCTTGATGACCGTGTGCATATGAAAAAATTTACATATTTATATTTGATTGGCATATGGTCAAAGCATTCGCTAGTCTTCCTTGATACCTATGGTTTATGTGACTAAGACGCACTGGGCCCAGCAGTGGAGCTAAACCCGTATAGCTCATGGGTGAAATTTTATGATTGTTAAACTACATAGCCCAGTTATACTTTAATTATAGACTAAGCCTTATTCTCAATCGCAAAATCATATATATACAAACATACATACATACATATATATATATATATGTTTGCATTTATGTGAATATGTACATTAAGTTTTGACTGGATTTTGGATTTGTATTAGTTTACCCTTCTAATGATTTGCACGCTGGATCTAAACCCACTAGTCTTCCCTGGAAGATGTATCCCCATGTGATGTAGGAACCGAAGATACTTTTACTTTTCCTATGCAATTATAGGTGATCTTGGGTCATTCGTGAGTTAGCTTGAAGTAGTGAGGCTCCTTCTTTCGAAAGGCTATTACTTTTTTGCTTACTTCATGTCATAGGATATTTCTCATAGTTTCTTTTGGCTATGGTTCGAGACATGTCCTGACTTAGATTGTTTTTTAATAGTAGAGGATTTATGGATTACTGTGGATTGGGATATTGTTGAAATTCCCAAATTTCTTTTTTAAGTTACCAATTTTCTTATAAGTTCGGAGCACGACTTATGTTATATGTTTAGAATTCATCTGTTTCTTATTGTATTGTGTTATATTTTATTAGGTAGAGTGGGTAGTCTCCGGTCCTTGGTGGACTTGAGATACCTATTATGGCCAGGCCTTGGTTCAAGTCGTGACAGAATCTTAGTGTTAAGCAAAATCACTGGAAAATGCTTCATAACCTACACCATGATAAAATTTACAGTCTAAGGATGTTCAGTACATCGAATACTGATATTCCATCCAAGGGAAGGAACAAAAAATTTATAAATATGATAAAAAAATTCATGACATACTAAAAAAAAGAAAGTTGAGGGCATGTAAGTCGAAATGTAAAGGCATAACCATTTGTAGCATTAATTCTTTATAATGTAGTTTGCACCGACATTAAATAATGCATGGGCTATATGGGTGCAATATTCACCCAATCAGAGGGCCCCAAATCCATGTTTTCCACTTGAATTGTGATAAACATGACTTGTCCATCTGAATATCCTCATAGAGGTAAATATAAGTTTTAGAGGTTGGGTGACAAGGACTTACACCTTGTCAATGAACTGCACAATTCCCTTTAAGGGAAATTAATACAATGTTCATAGACATTTATGCATAGTGTTTTTCGTTAGGGCATTTTGATTTTTTTGGTATCATTATACAAATACTTGCAAGTCATCCATATTATGCCAAATCATTACCATTGAACATTCTTGACTCTAAATCCCATCTTTAAAAACATAAGAAAAATCATAATTTAGTTCCCATGAAAGTTTCAAACTTTTACATTGATGCATCTTGCTTTTAAATTTTAGATATCATTAACCATTTTAAGTTGCAATTATAGTCTCAGAACCCCAAATAAAGATTTAAAAATCATTCGTAAATAAAAGGGAAAATTATTATAATGATTTTTGTAACAAAATCCTCAACCCTAGTTTCAAACTACCAACATAATATAAAGAAAGACATAATATATCATCAATTTTTGATAGTATCTGAAATAAGGAGTGTTCAACATACCTTTTGATGAAAAGGTTTTCAGAAAGCTTGAGATTTCAGCCTTAGATATTGAATGCCTGATTTGTTTTTGCTTCTAAGAGTTATAGGGAATGATGGAGTGTGTTTTTAACTTGTAAATATTAAATATAGGAATTTTATATCACTTAGTATAGGTGGGCGATGATTTTAACAAAGGAAAGGACCATAATAGCCCTAAATTAATCTTTTAAAATAAAATTCCATCAAGTAAAATATAGGGGGTATATCCCACAGCCCAAGGACTGACCTCCTTGCATAGACATGAGGCCCATTACTAGGCTGGGCCCTGTGTGCTGGATGTTCCATTGTAAGGTTGAGGCAATGGACCCTCTGCTAGTCTATGTGATGTGAGTACAAGGACCAACCTTGTAGCACACGATGCATGGTACCATTTAATGTCTTAAACGTCCCCAATGCTTCCATACTCATCCCCAGATGTTTTGTACTCATTTAAAGGGTCATATAGGTTCATTTCTATTCTTAAAAGGGATGTAATAACATACTAGGAAACAAATTAACACCCTCCCCTGCCCTAAATAATTAGTCCCTAAATTTTGATCATTAGTAATCCTAGAAAGATATATGGACTCATATGAAACATTAATGGATTCATATAAAAGAATTAAAGTTGAGCATAGGATTAGTACCTAAAGAAACTTCATTCAACGACAGGAACCAAAATAGATATCTAGCCTTCATACCTTTTTCCATGTACCGAGTAGTTTCTTCTACCTTTTGATTCCTCCGCAACAGATTAACCAAAGCTATTTCCTTTGTTCTTAATTTTCAAAATTGTTGATCCTAAACTTCTTAGGAACTTCTTTGTATGACAAATAATTTTTCACACAATATTCTCTGTTGGACCATTAAGAAATGGTCACCCACACTCTTCATGAGCATGGACATATGAATTACAAAATAGAGCATTGTCAATGCTCCAATTAACTCTAACATATACCCAAAATTCTTAATATTTCTCACAATTTAGTAAGAGCCAATGTAAAGGGGGTTAGGCTTTCCCTTTTTCCAAAACCTCCTCACACCTTTTATGGATGAGACTTTCAATAGCACAAAATCATCAATTCTGACCTCTAACTCTCTTTGCCTTACATTGGTATAGTACTTTTGATGCTCTATTGGTCTTAAGCCTCTCTCTAATAACCATAACCTTGTCTATCACTTGACACACAAGGTCTAGCCCAAAAAATCTTGCTTTATTCATGTCATACCTCCCAATTGGCGACCTACACCACTTACTATAAAGAGCCTCGAATGGTGTTATATGGATGCTAGAGTGCTATATTGTAGATGAATTCTAAATGAGAGAAGTGATCCACCTAACTACCCTTAAAATTAATAACAAAAGACCTTGACATATCCTCTAAAGTTTTAATAGTGTTCTCCAGTTTTCCATTAGTTTGAGGATGGAAAGTGGTGGTAAGATTCATTTGTTGGCGCAATATATTATGAAACATCACCTAAATTGAGAAAAAAAATTGTGTACTTCTGTATGATACTATCGATACAAAGGCTCTATGCAATCTAACATTTAATTTGCTTTCTATCATTAATTCTATAGGTGTTCTTGAAAGCATAAGTGGCTTAGCCTCTTAACTAGGGTTGTGGGAACCCTGATGGAATAACAAATTAGAGAAAGTTCAAAGTTGTTCTTGATTGGTGTTCTTGCATGTATTGTGATTTTTTTGTATTGATTATTTTCTTAGAGATTGCAGATGCTAATACCCAATATGTTTTCGATACTAACTCAATAGAGAGGTTCATATTAGGAAAACAAGATCATAACAGTAATTTAAAGCTACCAAATTTTATCAAATTTTTTTAAGATTGAGAGGAAATTGTTAATCTAGGATCCAAGACTAGGGTTAGTAATGGGATACTATGAGATTGAGAGAAAATAAGTGAAAATCACCAAAAGGTGTCGAGAGATGATTGGTGATACATAACCTATTAGATGAGCATAATAAGTTTACGGGAACCATAAGTTTAGTTTTCCTATTTTGTTTTAATTTGCTCTTTTAGTTTGACAAGCACGATAAGTTTGTGGTGTTAGAAAGTAAGGGGGAACATAGTCCTAGTTTATGTCTCATATTAATTTAAATCTAAAGTTTTCAAGATTTTTAACTACTACTATTGTTAATAAAAAATTCCTCAATTTACTTTCTCTATTTTTTTTACTACATCAGTAAGTTCTTGATAGAGATTTGTGCTATTCCCTATGTGTTCGGACTTAAACGTTGTTGGTTTATATATTTGACAACAACCGTATTATACTTTATTAGAGGTATAATTCGGGAGACATAAAATTTTTGTATCATTTTTGATGAGTATGGTTATGGATTGATTAATAGAGTTTTTGGAGGTTTTTAGTTTTTTAATTTTCTAATATTTCAAAGGTATATGTTAGTGTATGCCCAATACTCTTAGTCTAGGAAATCACTAGATTCTACTTGATCCAAAACATGAACATACCCAACGACACAACTGTACGATGACAAAATATGAGCATAGAGCCCATCAAGATGGGGTTCAAGATGACCCAAATGCCTTGAAACCATATCTTCGCATGTCGCTCAAGACAAAGCAATGTAAGCCACTACTCGATTATTACATAAAGAGAATGTGATATAGGTGAATGCACAACGTGTAGTCTAAAATGGTAGGGTGAGATAGAAAGAAGAGCATCAAGCAACACCCGAGCGAGAAAGAGTTAGAAGGAGTAGAGCTCAACAACCCCTTGGTTATCATTATTTACAAGTTTATGATGATCTAAAAGAAGATTTGGGGTATGTTGAACCAATTAAGTTAGGAGCCATCATTTCTTAAATTAAACCAAAGGGAGAAGTTTGATATATAAGTGCAATGATTCTGTTGCTCAACCTGAAGGTTGTGTTTTCTAGTTTACCAAATTATGATGCAAACATCAACATTATAAATTTCTTGTGGATTTAAACTTCATATAACCTTCTAGGCATGAATCAGGAGGTTGTGCGACTTAAATTATTCCTATTCTTTCTTATATGTGAAGGATATTGTGGTTAGATTAATTACATCATCAGTATATCACCACTTGGAATAAGCTGCAGACAATTTTTAGACCAATTCTTCCTACTTTCTAGATTGCTATTGTTGAAGGATGAGATTTACAATTTTAGAGAGTTATATTCAAAGGCATTGTATGAGACTTGGTTGCGGTTTAAAAAGAAGTTGATGAATTTGTCCAATCATAGAATTTTAGGTAGAAACATACTTGAGATATTCTATAGAGCCTTGAATGTAGATATTAAGGATATTATCGACACTATTACTTGTGGGGCTTTCATACGTCTTTTTTAAAAGGTAGTAAGTGAATCCTAGTTCCTATAGCTAAAATATACAAAGGGTGTCATACTTAAGGGGTAGAAAAATAAGTTAACACTTATGTGATTGGTGCCTCTAGTGAGCAGAGAACCCTTGATTAAAAAGTTTATTAAGAGATAGCACCACTGAGGGTTGAGATTGGGGAACTTACTAAGTAGTTTGCTAATTTTAGATAGAAAAGTTTTAATGTTTTATATTAATAAGTTAAATCTTTTTGGCATTACAAATCGGATATCAAAGAGGAAGCAAAGTACCTGGATATAGAAATGAAGGGTTTCTAATCCAAGGGCTAAGGGTCTAATCAATACACTTAGAACTCAAAGCAAGGAAATCAAGGTTGTACCTATAATGGCTATATATGGGGACCAAAGTAGAGAGTGAGATAGTGAGGAGTAGAGAAGGGACGACTATAAGTAGAAGAGTGGTGGTTATGTTCCACCCGAAAATCAAGATGTCGATTCTAGATTGGATGCATTACTATCTATGCTTGGGAAAAGTTCACAAAATCAAGAGAATTGTTGTAAGGATAGTAAGGCATCCATATCAGGATTGACCTAGAAACTAGAATTGTGTGCTACCATAATTAGTAAGCATGAACAATAGTTTTGTTTGATATTGGCTACATTGAATAAGTGTCAACAAGGAACACTCTCAAGCAACACTTGGCATAATCAAAAGAATGATGGTCATTGTTTAGCTATTACAACTCTGGGTGCCAGGGAAACTATTTATTCAAGTAGGTCTGTGATTGATGATTTGAGAAACGACATTACAAATGATGATAATGCACCCAAAAAAGGAATGATAAAAAATACTAACTAGTAATGAATTATCACAAAAATGGATTATTGTAGGGAAATAAGATGAGAAGGAGAAAGTTAAAGGTAAGGAGAATCAACGAGTCTTTAAGTGTAATCCATAACTTTCCACACCTTTTATTAGATTATTGAAGTATAAATCCAAAGAGAGAAAGTAAAAGGAGTTAACTATGAACATCCATCTTCTTGAAGCTCTCAAATAGATACCTAGCTATGTACAATTTATGAAGGATTTTATGACTAAAAAGAGAACTATTAGTTATGAGGATGTTGGTTTGCATCATTGTAATGGTATTACATATCGATCTGTCATGCAAATGTAAGGTGACCCTGGTGCATTCACAATTCATTGTATGATTGGTTCATCTAGATTTGCCAGATCTTTGTGTGACTTGGGTGCAAGCATTAACTTGATATTGTTGGCAATGTTAGAATAGCTGGGCTTGAGACCTCCCAAATTAAAAAAATGAGGTGATTTTATAGAAGACGGTACGATTATGTAACGCCCCGAGTTTGTACCCCAGACGAGACATGGTGCGCACAATCCTGAAGGACCTTAAAATAACCCATGACCTGTACCTGCTTCAATAACTGTCTAATAAATATTATACTAATTACGAAAATAGGCAAAAACATTTCCATAAGGTTCACATCTATAAATTATTCTAAATGCGGTATCAAAATACCCAAATTGAATATAAGTTCTAAAAAACTAAACAACTATCTGAAAATACTCTAGTGTGAAAAACCTCTAACTGTCTGACCTGTGGAGTTGATGGGATAGTCCCCCAACTAACTGCATCTATTGAAATAAAACAAAAGTACTATAAATAATAAATATGTCCTCAAACTATAAGGACTCACCAATACTCTGAAAGCTGAGAATCTGAATATCTAAGGGTGCTCTAAAGCCCATGTATCTAAACCTATGATATAAGACATCATAGCGCAAATAAAAGCATGCTTCAGTACTTTGAATGTAATGGTATGCTCAATGAGGTAGGCTGAAATGCATGGGTTCATATGCATGCACAATAATAACTTAATAGCATGAGTATAACTGAGTAATAGTACCTGCATGAATGCATAGACTAAAACTGAGTCGTGCTAATATAAAGTACTAAATCTGAATACTGATAATTGATATCTGAGTTTATGAATGCTATATTACTAAATATATGAATGACTATATCTAATAGTTCAGAATACTGTGGAATCATACTGTGTTCTATACTGAGCTGAGTATCTATGTCTGATAGTCCTGAATCTGTAGAATTGAACTAAGTTCTATTCTGACACTGAGACTAGAAATGAGACTATGAGAGGTAATTATCTAACCAACATGCCCATTTCTAAACTAATTAGGGTCCAATATGTTATCCCAGTTGAAAGAGTGTCAATATCGTGTCACGAGTAAGGACAAGCTGTGAGTTAACCTTCTCTGATAGGAAGCTCTTCCATTTATCCTCACTGGCAGGATAACTCAAATGAGATTTATCAACCCTCAATATATCTAGAAGGAAAATATCTCAACCTACGCTGGCTACGTAGTTCTGTAACATAGGGATTGGTAATAAAGGTCAAACCCTCTGCATACATGAATGCCCTCATCCCTGGGTTTACAAGATGGTAATTCCTAATCCCAACTGAATAGGAACTGAATTGATTTCTAGTTTGTATTAGGATAGACTGAGTTATTACTGTTAATGCTATTTTACCAAATCGAACTGGGTACACTGAGTTCTATGGACTGTTAGAAATTATAGAATTTTGTTAACTGACTGAGTTTACTAAGGTCTGGACTGAGTACTGAACTAGACTGGAAGAATACTAAGTCTACTGAGTTTTTTCTTGAGTTCTGTAACTGATTGAGATTACTACTGATAATGACAAAACTGTTACTATACTATGACTGATCATGGCTCTAAATAATTATCTAAAATGACTGGTACAATTACCCCCTGGACTCGATAGCACAAAATAAGAGACATGGCATAAACTTGAAACATGTAAACTATGCATTTGATCATTCTTCATTCATTGGGGTATTTTAACAAATACTTGCATGTCATGAACTTATACACATGCTAACACGATATAAAATCACTATTCAACTCACATTCTTAATTCATCAATCACCTGAAAGGCATGAATTATGCACATAGCACTAATCAACACGTGAGCACACAATTTCAATATTAAATTCACCATTTAAAGTCTTTTGCATGATTTCGAATGGTAACACATATAATTCAATTATCCCCACATGAAATTTATCACAAAACATGGATTTGAAATCCAATTAATCATTTTTAAACAAGGATATTATCAAACCCAACATGGAATGCATATACTTGAAGTCTAAAAATAGTTTTTTGGACTCCAATAGTTGAAGGGACCTTGCATAACCACTTCACATACCTTTGTTAGGGAATTTCTAAAAATTGATGGTGGAATCTTGAGTTCTTAATTTGAAATTGAATATTCTAGGGTTTTGTTCTTGAGAAATTATGAGAAAAAATGAGATTAATTATCTCTAAAGTGATAAATTTCATGTTTTGGGGACTGAAGGTTAAGGGGAAAAAAGCCAAATAACACCAAGGACATGGTATTTTAATGACTAAAAAACTGTACCTTCAATGCGAAGGCCAACGTGTTGCATCGTTATCGATGAGAGAGCTAATGCATCCCATCGAGTCTGTATCGACTCACTGGAAATTGGCGCTTGGAGCTAGGGAAAATATTTATCAATGCGATAGTCGATGCAGCGCACCAATATCACGTTGATCCACTATTTTAGGATTCCAAACGATCTTCTAACAAAGTCCAAAAAAATTAAAACTTATCCGAAAACACCTACAGGCATTCCTGATCATTAGTAAACCTAAATATCCACCTAGAATGGTTGTAAATGCCATGAAATAAGATTTCCAACTTTTGAAGGCTAGAATTACACTAAGTTTGAATACTTAGCTAGAATATTCTAAGTCTGGGACCCCTTAATAAGCTTAGAGGACTGAATTAAGCTAAGGATTTTGTGGGGTCTTACATTATCTCCCCCTTGGTAACTTCATCCTTGACTGAGACTGTAGAGACTAAGAATACTACGAGACTGAAATTAGATACTGGGCATTCACAACTAAAAAATGCTTTCCTGACTGAAGATCAATGATACACTTAATTATCGTGCTGAACATGCATATCTAATGCATGAGAACATAGTTGAACATGATTCATGAATGCATAACTGAAATTATTGATTATCTTAGTTTCTCATATTGGACATGCATATCTGATGCATAAATATATGACTGAACATACAATGGAAACTGATACCAAGTTTGTAACTGAAATCTGAACATAAAACTGAATAAGATTAAGGAAAGCTATTACCCTGGACTAAATCTGATTCTGCGGAGAAAATATAAAAATATTGGTTCTGCATGTCTGCTTCGGCTTCCCATGTAGCTCCCTTAACAGAATTATTCTGACAAAGAACTTTGACTAGAGGGACTTCTTTATTCCTAGTCTACGGATCTGGTAGTCAAGGATTTCAATAGGAATCTCTTCCTAAGAGAGACTATTCTGAATATCTATGCCCTCTACAGGAACTACGACTACTGGGTCACCTATGTATTTTTTTAGAAAGGAGACGTCGAACATTGGATGCACTAAAGTTATATATGAAGGAAACTCAAGCTCGTAAGCTACCTTTCTTAACCGGCTAAGAATTCGGTAAGGATCAACATATCGGGGACTGAGTTTCCCCTTTTTTCCAAATCTCTTCACCCCTTTCATAGGAGATATTTTCAAGTACTTATAGTCACCAATCTATAACTTGAGATCCTTTTTCCACACATCTGCACACAATTTCTGCTGGTTTTTGACCTATCTAAAGTCTTTCCCTGATCAACTAGAATTTCTCTAAGGTATCAAATACCAATTTAGGACCTACCAATATGGTCTGACCCACTTCAAACCAAATAATGGGAGATCTACACCTCCTACCATAAAGCACCTCAAACAGAGCCATCAAAATTCTTGAATGATAGTTGTTGTTATATGCAAACTAAATCAAAGAAAAATGGTCATCCCAACAACCTTTAAAATCTATCGTGCACACTCGCAACATATCTTCTAAGGTCTGAATGGTCCTTTCAGCTTGACTATTTTTCTAAGGATGGAAGGCTATATTTAGATGAACTCAAGTACCAAGACCCTTTTGGAATGCCTTCCAGAATTAAGAGGTAAATTGGGTACCTCTATCTGAGATGATAGACAATGGAAGACAGTGTAATCTATCCAACTCATTGATATTGAGTTTGGCCTAATCCTTAGTTAAATATGATGCATGGACTGGAAGGAAATGAGCATATTTTTTCATCTTATCTATAATAACCCAAAATGAATAATGTTAACGATAAGTACAAGGCAATACCATCACAAATTCATGTTCACTTCTTCTTATTTCTATGTGGGAATGCTTAACTCCTATATGGACCCACTAAGGTTCTGATGTTCAATCTTAACCTACTGACATGTTGACTACTTATCCATAAACTCTGCAAAATCTCTCTTCATCCCACTCCACCAATAGATCTCTCACAAATACCGATACATCTTAGTGGCCCCTGGATGAATTGAGTAGAGCATACTATACACTTCTGTAAGAATTTGCTGCCTCAAGTCATCTACGCCTGGAACACATAGCCGACCCTGGCAATATAAAACACTATCTCCCTCAAGGGAGAAAACCTTAACTTTCTGATCTTTGACTGATTCTTTCAACTTGACTAGACTGGGATCCATATCATGTTTTTCCTTTACTTTGAAAACTAGGGATGATTCTGAACTACTCTGAACCCATACACTACCTTTTGCTTAATTAAATAAGTGGACATCTAGCTTGGCTAACTGATGGACTTCCTGATCTAACTTCTTGGTATTGTCCTAACATAAACAACACTACCCATAGACATTCTATTAAGGGTGTCTACCACTACAATAATCTACTCAAATGATATAGAAAACTTATGTCATAGTCTTTCAAAAACTTTAACACCTTTTCTGATAGAGGTTTAGGCCTTTCTGAGACAACACATACCATAGGCTCATATGATTAGTGAACACATCAACGTGCACCCATACAAATAATGACTCCAAATAATTAAGGAAAACACTACTGCTTCTAACTCAAGATGGTAAGTAGGATAGTTCTTCTCATGGTGTTTAAGCTGTCTAGAGGCGTAGGCTATGACCTTACCTCACTGTATTAAAACATAACTCAATCTAGCTCTAGAAGCATCACAATAGACAACAAAGATGTCGAAACCTTTAGGTAGGGTTAAAACTGAAGTTGTGGTAAGTTGAGTCTTCAACTCTTAAAAAGTTTTGTCACAAAAATCTAACCACTGGAACTTGAATTTCCTATGAGTTAATCTATACATAGGGGATACAATAGACAAAAATCCCTCAACAAACCATCGGTAATAGCTAGCCAAACCCAAGCAACTCCTAATATCTGATGGAGAGATAGGTCAGGGTCAGTTTCTTACTTCCTCAGTCTTTTTTAGATCAACTCTAATGTCATCAGCGAAAATGATATGGCCATGGAATGCTACTAGCCTAAGCCAAAATTTGCACTCACTGAATTTGGCAAATAGCTGATGGTTTTTGAGAGTCTACAATACTATTCTGAGATGGTTTTCATGATTTGATCACAACAGAAGTAAACAAGAATGTCATCTATGAAGACTATGATGAACATGTCCTAGTACTGCTTGAAGACAAGGTTTATCAAGTCCATAAAGGATTATGGAGCATTGGTATGACTATAGGATATGACTAAAAATTTGAAGTGACAGTACCAAGCTCTGAAAGCTATTTTCAAGATGTCACATTCCCTAACTCTGAGCTAATATAACCTAATCTGAGGACTATCTTAGAGAAATAGTTGGCACCCTGAAGTTGGTAAAACAAGTCATCAATTATAGGAAGTGGATACCTGTTCTTGATCATAACTTTGTTTAACAGATGGTATTCTATACATATTCTGAGGGAATTGTCTTTCTTGCACACGAACAAAATTGTTGTGCCCCACAGGGACACACTAGGTCTTATGAATCCATTATCTAAGAGATCCTTTCACTATTCCTTTAATTCTCTGAGTTCTTCAGGTGCCATTCTATATGAAATAATAGATATGAGCTGAATATGTAGAAGGATATCAATTTTTAAATCAATTTCCCTTTCAGGAGGAACTCCTGGAAAATCTTTGGGAAACACATTTGTGAATTTACATGCTACTGACAACGATTCAAGAATAGGGGTTTCTAAACTAGAGTCATGGAATCGAACGAGATGGTAAACATAACCCTGAGATATCATTTTTCTTTCTTGAAGGTAAGAAACAAGTTGACCCCTAAGTGCTAAAGTACTACCCCTCCACTCTATAATGGGTTTGTTCAAAAATTGAAACTGGACAATTCTGTTTCTGTAGTCAACTAAGGCATAGAAGGAATAAAACCAATCCAGTCCAAGAATGACATCAAAATTAGTCATGTCTAATTCATCTAAGACTGCTAAAGTGACTTTTTG
The DNA here is from genome assembly GCF_002878395.1 of Capsicum annuum. NCBI lineage: Eukaryota > Viridiplantae > Streptophyta > Magnoliopsida > Solanales > Solanaceae > Capsicum > Capsicum annuum. The sequence continues at coordinate 134,664,457 of NC_061119.1, read as the reverse complement.
AGATATCATAACGGGATAGTTCCAAAATACAAACAGGGCTATGATAGATTTACCCACTAGGGTAAAGATGAAGAAAGACTCTGCTACAATTTTAGGACTGACTCCGAAATCAACTACTATATAAGGAGTAACAAAGAATAAAGAAGCTCCTAGATCTAGCAAAGGGTAAGCATGGAAATAATAAACTTGTAACGTACTAGTGACCATATTAGGGGAACTTTCCTGATCCTATCAGCATTGAATAGCACAAAGTCTATTTAGGCGCTGCCCATTGGTGGCACTGGATTAAGCACCCTACTGATTTGAGTGACCTGACTGAGCAGGGGGATGGGTATGTTAAATCTGTGAAACCACCTAAGGACACGTTTTGAATCTGTGGCCTAGCTTACCATATCTAAAACACACATCCCTTCTAGCTTTGCAGATGCCCTGGTGGTTTCTGTCGCACTTTTAGAAAAGGGGATTAGCTCAAGAAATTCTAACACTGCCCTAGGGACTAGGGCTTGACGCCTTATTTTTGTTATACTTTGAATTTTAGTACTAGAGCACTGGCTAAGGATAGAGCTATTACTAAGGATTTTGGGAAGAATTAAGAACAATTCCTACCCTTGAACTTAGACTGAGCAAAGAATAAACTACCTGTCCTGTCTTCCTTGCTCTCTCTGTGCTTTTCTTTACACTTGGCCTCCGCTATCTACTTAGCATGTCCATAATCTTTGATATGTCTATCTTCTTTATCAGCATTGTGATCCTGTACTCTTTGACCATACTACTAAACACCCCTGATATAAACTTAGTCATCTTTGATCTTCTATCTACCAAAAGATGTGGGGCATATCTGGCAAACTGAGTAACCTTGAGGCAATAATCTCGCACTATTATATTGCCCTGCTTTAGATTTATAAACAACCTTCTAAAAAAGTAACTACAAACTCCTCCTATTTATAGGCCTTGCATTTATGACCCTATCTACTTTCCATTGTTTGAACCAAGAGTGAGCCAAATCCTATAATTGATATACGGTTAACTCAGCGCTCTCAATAGTAGTCACCCCCATTGTAATACCCTGAGAATTTCAACTACTAGTAGAACCCTGTTTTAAGCTTGTTAGAAATAAAGTTAGTGATGTGGTAGCTACATGATCTAGCTTTATGAGTATTCGGGCCTCAAAGTGTCCTAGCAATTAGATGAATCAAAACATTCCATGTCGATTGAATTCTTGTGATGGATATTTCTATGGTCAACTTAAAAAGAGTATATCTATTATTTTACTATGAATTTCTTATCTCATAAACACCCACAAGATATATAATTTAATTATCTTTCAAACGATACCAATTTTACCAAAATCCATTATCGGAGCAAAGAGTTATTCTCATTTTACTCCAGTGTATTAGCCTAGAAATTTCGTGACAATATTTTGTGATAACTTGTCACAAGCTTGATGGCTGGTCAAAAAATGTCATCACCATAAGCAGAAAATCACAAAATCCAACATTTTGGGATGACATTTTGTGATAACTTATCACAAGTTTGACGACTTATCACAAAATGTCGTCAACCTTAACCCGAAAATCATAAAATCCATTATTTTGTGATGACATTTTGTAATGACCTGTCATAAGTTTGATTGCTTATCATAAAATGTCGTCAACCTTAAGCCAAAAATCATAAAATCCACCATTTTTTTGTGACATTTTGTGATGACTTGTCTTAAGTCTGACGACTTGTCTTAAGTCTAACGACTTGTCACGAATGCCATCAGCTATTTTATTTAGCAATTTAATTACATTTTTGCAAGGGTATTTCAGTGTTTTTCCTGCATTTCCCATGATCTATAACCCTCAGAGAATGTATTTTCTTCTATTTCTCTTTAGTGAAACATCTCAAAACTCTCTACACACCTTCAACCAAAAGGTTAGTGTTTCAATATAATACCCTAATTATCTAGAGATTTAATAGCGAGAATTCAATAATTCTTGCATATTTTAATTCCCCATTTAGAGGGCTACAGGGGATACCCAATAGTTCGTGAATAACCTTTCAAAATTTTTGAAGTCATTCAAAAGCTCCAAGTTTAAGGTATGTAGTATTAAACAAGGACACCCTTTTGCTCTTGTGCCCAAAAGTTACATATATTCATAAAGTACTTTATAAATTCATGGAGAATTCCTATCATGTTATTATATTTTGAGTTTTAGGAAAATATGTCTTACCAGAGCTTTGAGTTGTAATATTATTATACATATTAATGTTTTACATTGTCAATTTATGGTTTAGGTTGCATAATTCAACGTCTATGTCATGTTTTAAGAATTTCTAGTCCTATTATTGTGAATTTAACCTTAAGGTTAAAGCATAAGTTTGAGAATGAGATGTTATAAATTTTTAAAGAATATCAAGAACTGAGTTTTGATTGTTAGTTAAGATAGAAATCCACATTCTTGAGTTTGAAGTAAAGGGTATGTATTTTGGTTCCTATTATATATATATATATATATATATATTGTTGAACTTTTTTAAGGTGAATTTTCTAAAGTTCTAAGCTAAGTAAGGGAGTAGTATTTAGCAGCAATTTGGGCTTGATTCTGAGGTCTCATGCTCCAAAATTATTTGCCCCCATAGGATCTTGATATTACCCATGTTGGTTAAGGTAGTGATCACAAAAGTTATGGTTTTATCCTATGGCAAGGATAGAACAGCTCTTCCCAATGTAGATAACGCGTTTGATTCCATGTATCTCACATGGTTTATGTTTGTTAAGAGAAATTTCCTAAGTTCCTAAAGTTCTCTAAGTCCTAAAGTCTTCTAAGTTTCAAAGAGTTTTAGTCTCAAAGTTTTGAAAGTATAAGTTTTTTTTTTGATAGCTATGGTCTTAATAATTTCAGGTGTCATGATAATTTGAGGTTTTAAGTAGAAGAATGATGATTTATGAGTCTGGTTCATATATTTATTTCAAGCTATATAAGTATGTTTTACACCATACAGGTTTTCTATAAAAGCTTATGATATTGAGTATTTTAATTGTACACTCCCCCATATGCTCAGTACAATCCCAAATTACTGACCCACATGTTTTTTTGTGTGCCATATAGTCGCATAATGTCAGTTTAGGTGCTCAGTCTCAGCCTCACCAATGATCGTTTCGAGCACTCCTATCTATATATTAGTCGTGGTAAGTTCTTAGGATTTGGGGATGGGTTATTCTCAAACTTTTAGTTTTATTTAGTAGCTATTTAATTATTGTTAGTTGAATATGCGTCAGTTAGGGACCTGTCCCAATGACTCTCTAGTTTGGAGTAGTAGAAAACTATTTTATTCATATTTATCATTATATGATGTCACAGTGTTGAGTTCATGATTTTTTATCTTTAAGTAAGCTAATATATGATGTATAAGGCTCAAAGATTTAGCTTGGGTCTACTTATAGCCTTAAGAACCGTGTGACATATAGGGACCCGGTTGTGGGGCATTACAAACTTGGTATCAGAGCCTAAGGTTTAGAGAGTCCTAGTGAGTCTGACATGCTGCATTAATTAGAATCTTGACCATCGCTGTGTAGCGCACCACATCTATGAGCAAGAGTCTACGAAATATTTTAGGAATAAGTTGTTTCTTCCTCTCAAGTCCATCGTGTTTAAGTCGTCTCTCTCAACTATTAATTTATTCTCTCTTATTTCAGAATATGCCTTCCCACCAAGCTCGAAGAAATAAAAATGATCAGCAATCTTAGCCCACTTATCCTCTGAATGAAAACATATCCCACGCTGAATTCAGGAAAGCTTTCCAGTCACTAGCCCAAGCTATCACTATCTAGGCCAATTAGGCAGCAGCTCACCAGCAGTAGGGAGGTGACTTAGCTGCTGGCAGAATTCATGACTTTATGCAGATGAGTCCACCAGTGTTTTATGGGTCAAAGGCAGGGAAAAACTCATAGTTATATCTTGAGAAGATAAGAAATATCACACAGTTAATGTAGGTGTCTAAAGAAGAGTGTGTAGAGTTAGAATCTTACAAGTTGAAAGACATTGTGCATGACCGGGTGGTTTCTTAGAGGAATGGTAGAGGGGAGGATGACGCTCCCATTACCTGACAGACTTTCCAAGATACATTCTTGGATTGGTTCTTTCCTTTGTAGTTAAGAGAGGCAAAGATTGAAGAGTTTATGAACTTGAGACAGGGCCCCATGACTGTTAAGGAGTACTGCTTAATGTTTAATGATCTAGCAAAATATCCGCCTGACTTGATCTACAACGCTCAAACTGGTATGAGAAAGTTTGTTATAGGCATGTCGAGCTTGGTACTGAAAGAATACCGCATTGCTATGTTGAACAAGTAGATAGATTTGTCTAGGCTGATGATCTATGCACAACAAATAAAGAAGGATAAGATAAGCAAAAGAGATAGAACGAGAGGTAACAAGAGATCCAGGTCTGAACAACATGAGTACGGTTAGGCTAGATCCCAGGGAGGGAACCGCCCTTAGTTCCAGAGTAATTATTTTATGCTAGCACCCTTATCTACTAGTGCCCCAGCACCTAGATGTAGGCTAGAGTAGGGAAATAGGTATTTTATATCTAGGCCTCAGCAGAGTGTGAGCAGCAAGCACTTCCCTCCTTATGCCAAGTATGGTAAACCCATCCGTATGAGTATTTGGCTGAACAACATAGTTGTTTTGGTTATGGAAAGATAGAAAACATGCTTAGAGAGTGCCCACATACCAGGAAAGGAAGTAGAGATACCTGACCCTAGACCCAGACCACTAGTACATCAACTTCTGCAGCTCGTCTAGCTCCTCCTCAGGGTGTTTCTTCTAGTATTGCTGGCGGTCAGTGCCAAAATAAGTTCTATGACCTACCTCTCCATCATGAGTAGGAGGACTCTCCCGATGTTGTTACTGGTATGCTCTATGTATTTCATTTAATGTATATATGTTATTGGACCCCGGGTGAAGTTTTTCTTATGTGACCCTACTTGTTACTATGAAGTTTGAGAAGAGTCTTGAAAGTATTTTTGAGCCTATTCTAGTTTCTACCCCAGTAGGAGAGTCTGTTATTTCTAAGAAAGTATACAAGAATTATCCTGTTACAATCCTTTATAGAGTCACCCTTGCTGATTTAATAGAGTTAGAGATGGTTGATTTTGATGTTATCCTAGGTATGGACTGGCTTCACTTCTGTTATGCATCTATAAAATATCGTACTCTTGTAGTCAAATTTTAGTTTCCTGATGAATTTGTTTTTGAGTGGTCAGGGAGTTCAGTACCTCCCAAGAGTCATTTTATTTCTATCTCAAAGTCAGTAAGCTTATATCTAAGGGTTGCTTTTATCACTTGGTTAGAGTTAAGGAAAATAAGTCTGAAACCCCAAGTATCTATTCAGTCAACATTGACAATGAGTTTCCTGATATCCTTCCAAAAGATCTCCCAGGGGTACCTCCCGATAAGGAGATAGAATTTGGGATTGATCTTCTTCCTGACACTCATCCTATTTCCATTCCTCCTTACTGTATAAAACTTGAAGAGCTTAAGGAGTTGAAAGAACAACTTAAATATGTCTTAGAAAAAGGTTTTATAAGGCCCAATGTATCTCTTTAGGGTGTACCTATCTTTTTCATACAAAAAAAAAGGTGGTTCTTTGTGTATGTTCATTAACTATCGTTAGGTTAATAAGGTCATAGTCAAGAACAAGTACACTCTTCCGAGAATAGATGATTTGTTTGATCAATTGCAAGGTGAGAGTTATTTCTCCAAGATAGACCATAGATTCGGCTATCACTAACTTAATGTAAGGGGCTGTGATATCTCGAAGAAAGCCTTCCCAACCTGCTGTAGTCATTTTGAGTTTCTTGTCTTGTTTTTCAGGCTAACTAACGCCCCAACAACTTTCATGGACCTCATGAATCTAGTGTTTAAGCCATTTCTTGATAAGTTTGTCATTATGTTTATCGAAGACATCATTATGTATTCCGAAAGTGAGGGTGATCATACAGGTCATCTTAGAATCATCTTGCAAACTCTTAGAGATCATAAGCTGTTCTTCAAATTCTGTAAGTGTGAATTTTGTCTAAGGTCCCTAGCGTTTTTAGGTCATATTATTTAAGCAGAAGATATTAGAGTTGATCCCCAAAAGACAAAGGTTGTAAGAAATTGGCCTAGGCCTATATCTCCGCCTGATATTAGAATTTTCTTGGGTCTAGCTAGCTATTACCACTGTTTTGTTGAAGGGTTCTCTTCTATTGCATCATCCATGACTCGGTTGAGCCAAAAGAAAGTTAAGTTCTCTTTCAAGAGTTGAAGACTCAACTCACTTCCTCCCCTGTGTTGACTTTGCCTGATAGTGTAGATGGTTTTGTGGTATACTGTGATGCTTCGAGAGTTGGTTTAGGTTATGTATTAATGCAAAGGGGTAAAGTTATAGCCTATGCTTATAGACAGTTGAAACCTCATAAGAAGAATTACCCAACCCATGACTTAGAGTTGGCTGCTAGAATGTTTGCTCTAAAAATTTGGAGACATTATTTCTATGGTGTGCATGATGCTATTTTTACTGACCACAAAATCCTGCAGTATGTGTTGCCTAAGAAGTAGTTGAATCTTAGGTAGCGGAGTTGGTTAGAATTTATAAAAGACTATGATATGAATGTTTTGTATCATCCGAGCTAGGCAAATGTTGTAGTAGATACCCTTCGAAGGATGCCTATGGGTAGTAATTCACATGTGAAGAAAGGTAAGAAAGAGTTGGCTCGAGATGTGCATCGTCTGGCTAGACTGGGTGTAAGTTGCTTGATTCCACTGAGGGAAATATTTTGGTGCAGAGTAGTTCTGAATCCTCTGTGGTTTCGGAAGTGAATGAGAAGCAAGACTTAGATACTAGCTTGGTCAGACTAAAAAAGTTAGTCAAGGACCACAAAGTAGAGGTTTTCTCTCAAAGGGGAGATAGGGTATTGAGGTTGTAGGGTAGATTATGTGTTCCTAATATTGGTGATCTAAGGCAGAGAATTATGGCTGAAGCGCATGGTGTGTGGTAATCTATTCATCCCGACACTACTAGGATGTACCGCCACTTGCAGGAAATTTTTGGTGGTGTGGTATGAAGAAGGATATAGCTGATTTTGTGGAGAAGTGTGCAACATGTTAGCCGGTTAAGGTTGAGCACCAAAGACTTGGTGGTGTGATGCAAGATTTTAGTATTTTAACTTGGAAGTGGAAAGAGATAAATATGTTTTTTTGGCTGGCTTACCACTTTCCCGACGCAAACATGATTCCATCTGGGTTGTTGTCGACAGGCTGACTAAGTTAGTGCATTTCTTACCTGTGCACACATTTTATATAGCTGAGGACTATGCTAGATTATATATTCGATAGTTTGTCAAGTTGCATGGAGTTCCTTTGTCTATCATTTTGGATAGGGGTACACAGTTCACTTCTCAGTTCTGGAGAGTGTTTCAGAAGGGTCTTGCTACCCAAGTTCATATAAGTTCTGCTTTTCATCCACAGATAGATGGTCAGGCTCAGAGGAATATCCAAACTTTGGAGGACATGTTGAGGGCGTGTGCACTTGATTTCAAAGGTAGTTGGGATGAGCATTAGCCGTTGATAGAGTTTGCTTACAATAATAGTTACTATGCTAGTATAAAGATGGCACCATTCGAGGCATTATATGGTAAGAGATGTAAATCACCTATAGGTTGATTCAAAGTGGGTGAAGCTACTTTGGTTGGACCTAATATAGTATTTGAGGCGATGGAGAAGGTGAAGTTGATTAGAGAAAGGTTAAAGAGAGCTCAAAGTCGTCTAAAGTGATATACAGATGTGAGACGAAAAGACCTTGAGTTCCAAGTTAATGATTTGGTGTATTTGAAAATTTTTCCCATGAAAGTGGTGAAAAGATTTGGGAAGAAAGGGAAACTTAGTCCCCGTTATGTTAGCCCTTACAGAATTCTTAGCTGTGTTGGAAACTTTGCCTATGAAGTTGAGATGCCTGCAGAGTTGTCAACTGTTCATCCTATTTTCCATATTTCTATGCTTAGGAAGTATATTGGTGATTCTATCGTTGTTGATTCTTTAGATAGCTTAGCTGTTTAGAATAACCTTTCATTTGATGAGGTTCCATTTGAGATCCTAGATTACCAAGTCCGTAGACTAAGGAACAAAGAAGTTCCATTGGTCAAGGTTTTATGGTGGAACCAATCAGTTGAGGGTGATACTTGGGAAGCCGAAATAGATATACGATCCAAGTACCCACACCTCTTCTTCAAAAGTTTAGAGCAAGCCAAAGGTATTACTTTTTATTAATTCAGCCCCTATCTAATCAAAGATTCAACTATATATCTATTTTGTTACAAATTTGTGCACTCTCAGAAATACTTGAATGTTTAGAATGACATAGATTCAATTGAGAGAACTATTCCAACAGTGCATCCTCAGTTTCTTAGCATTCCCAGCATAACTAGTGATAGTCGAGGATGAATATTTCCAAGAGGGAGATATTGTAATACCCCGAGAATTTGAACTAATAGCAGAACCCTGTTTAAAGCTCGTTAGAATAAAAGTTATTGATTTGGTAGCTGCATTACCAAGCTTGATGAGTATTAGGGCCTCAAAAGTGTCCTAGCTATTAGACAAATCAAGACATTCCTTTCCGATTGAATTTTTGAGATGGGTATTCGTATGGTCAACTTCAAATGACCATATGTCACTTTATACTATGAATTTCTGATCTCATCACACACCAAAAGATATAATTGAATTAGCTTTCCAACGATACCAATTTTGCCAAAATCTGTTATCGGAGCAGAGAGTTATGCCCATTTTACTCCAGTATATCAGCCTGGAAATTTCATGACGACATTTTCAGATGACTTATCACTAGCCTGATGGGTTGTCACAAAATGTCGTCACCATAAGTAAAAAGTCACAAAATCTTACATTTTGTGATGACTTATCACAAGTTTGACGGCTTGTCTCAAAATGTCGTCAACCTTAAGCCGAAAATCAAAAAATCCAACATTTGGTGATGACAGTTTATGATGACTTGTTACAAGTTTGATGGCTTGTCAAAAAATGTCGTCAACCTTATGCCGAAAATCATAAAATCCACCCTTTTTATGACATTTTGTGACGACTTATCACGAATGTCATCAACTATTTTTTCAGTAATTTATGACATTTTTACATGAGTATTATGGTCTTTTTCCAGCACTTCCCACGACTTTTTATCCTCTGAGAACATATTTTCTTCTATTTCTCTTTATTTAAAAATCTCAAAATTTTTTGCATACTTTCAACCACTAGATTAGGGTTTCAACATAGAAACCCAATTATCTAGAGATTCAATCGTGAGAATTCACTAATTCTTGCATATTTGAATTCCCCATTAAGAGGGCTGCGAGGGACACCCAATAGTTCGTGGATAACTTTCCATAATTTTTGAAGTCATCCAAAAGCTCCAAGTTTAAGGTATGTGGTTTTGAACAAGAACACCCTTTTGTTCTTGTGCCCAAAAGTTACATATTTTCATAAAGTACTTCGTAAATTCATGGAGCTTTCCTATTATGTTGTTATATTGTGAGTTTTATGAAACTATGTCTTACCCAAGCTTTGAGTTGTAATATTACTATGCATATTAATGTTTTAAATTGTCAATTTATGGATTAAGTTGCTTAATTCAATGTCTATATCATCTTTTGAGAGTTTAAAGTCTTATTATTGTGAATTGAACCTTATGTTTAAAGTACCAGTTTGAGAATGAGATGTTAGCGATTTTTAAAGAATATCAAGAGGTGAGTTTTGATTGTAAGTTAAGATAGAAATCTACATTATTGAGTTTGAAGTATAGGGGATGCATTTTGGCTCCCATTATATATATATATATATATATATATATATATTTTTGAATTGTTTACTGTGGGTTTTCTAAAGTTCTAAACTAAGTAAGGGAGTAGTATTTAGCATCGAGTTGGGCTTGATTCCGAGTTTTCATGCCCTAGAACTAGGTGTCCCTGTAGGTTCTTGATATACCCCAATTGGGTTAATATAGTAATCACTAAAGTTGTGGTTTTATCCAATGGCAAGGATAGAAAAACTCTCCCAAACGTGGGAAAGACGTTGGAATCCATGTAGCTCACTTGGTTTATGTCGGTTAAGAGAAACCACCTAAGTTCCTAAAGTTCTCTAAGTCCTAAAGTCTTCCATCTTTCAAAGAGTTTTAGTCTTAAAGTTACAAAGTTTTGAAAGCATAAGTGTTTTTTGAAAGCTATGGTCCTAATAATTTCAGGTGTCATGATAATTTGAGGTTTTAAGTAAAAGCATGATGATTTATGAGTCTTGTGGTATATATTTATTTCAAGCTATGTGAGTATGTTTTCTCCATACAGGTTTTCTGTTAAAGATTATTATATTGAGTATTTTAATTGCACTCTCCCCCATATGCTCAGTACAATCCCAAAGTACTGACCCACATATTTTTTTGTGTGCCATATATTCTCGTAATGTCAGTTCAGGTGCTTAGTCTCAGCCTCACCAGTGATCGTTTCGAGCACTCCTATCTACATATTAGCCGTAATGAGTCCTCATGTTTTGGGGATGGGTTATTCTCAAACTTCTAGTTTTATTTAGTAGCTGTTTAATTATTACTAGTTGAGTATGAGTCAGTTGGAGACCTGTCCCAATGGATCTCTACTTTAGAGTAGTAGAGATTTGTTAGACTAGTCATCAGATTATCAGCACTTTGAGATTTTGTTTGAGTTGTAGTTTTGTCAAACCAAGTATTTCATTCATATTTCTCATTTTATGATGTCATAGTGTTGAGTTAGCTTGGGGCTACTTTTAGCCTTAAGCACAGTGTGAAATTTCAGGACCCAGTTGTGGGGCATTAAACCCATGATATTAGTAACCTTTTGCACCTGATCAAGAAATTCCTGAGGGTCCTCATCTGACTTAAGCCCAGTAAATATTGGAGGGTTTATTTAGGTGAAGTCCCGAATCCAGCCAGCAGTAGTATTGGTCACTGGATTGGCTGGAATGGCGGTTGGGCATTCATTCTTTGCTACTACAGAGTGAGCTAGGTTGGTGAAGGCTGCTCTGAACTCTATATGGAAGACATGCTCGCCCAAAGGATCTGGATGGATGGGATGAGTGGCTGACTGGTCTCCCGTTCCTCTTTCCTAAGTCCTCTTTAGAAACATATTATCCAAACGGAAGAGACGCTACGATTAGAAAGAGAGTGTAATTGGAGCTCATGCTCACTTATATGACATGAATACAGAAAGAATCAAAACTTCTCCTAAAACATCTTGTAGCCTTCTGTCTATAAATGTGGCGTGCAACACAGCCAGGCATAAGACTCTACTAGATGTGGCTTTCATACTTCTTAGGATTCTGTTGAACCTTAGGCTCTGATACTAATTTTGTAATGCCCTAAGTCTGTACACAGGATGCTACACGGTGCTCACAATCCTGAAGGACCACAAGTAACCCATGACTTGTACCTGCTATAATAACTGTGTAATAGATACTGTACTAATTGTGAAAATAGGCGTAAACATATTCCATAAGGTTCACATCTGTTAATAAATCTAATTACAGTATCAAAATACCTAAAACAAAATATAAGTACTGATAAACTGAACAACTTTTTGAAAATTCTTTAGTCTTAAAAGCCTCTAACTGTTTGAATTGTGGAGTTAATAGGATAGGTTCCTAACTAACTCCATCTACTAAAATATAACTGAAGTACCATAAATAATAAGCATGTCCTCGAAATATGAGGACTCACCACTACATTGAAGGTTGAGAATCTGAACTACTAAGGGTGCTTTAGAGCTAGTGCATCTGAACCTATGATATAAGACATCATAGCACAAAGAAAAGCATGTGTCAGTACTTTGAATGTACTTATATGCTCAGTGAGGTAGGCTGAAATGCATGGGTTCATATGTATGCACAATAATAACTGAATAATACGAGTATTACTCAGTAACAGTACATGCATTAATACATAAACTAAAATTGAGATCGTGCTAATTGAAGTATTGAATAAGAATACTGATATCCAGTATCTAAGTTTACAAATACTGTATTACTAATTATATGACTGACTGTATCTGATAGTTCTAAATACTATGGAACCATACTGAGTTTTGTACTGAGTTGTGTGACTATGTCTGATAGTCCTAAATCTATAGAATTGAACTAAGTTCTATTTTGAGACTGCAACTGGAACTGAGATAGTGGAAGCTAATCATCTAACTCACATGCCACTCTCTATATTGATTGGGGCCCAACCTGTTACCCCATTATGAAGGGTGTCAATACCATACCACAGGTAAGGACAAGCAATAAGTTAACCTTCTCAAGCAAGAAGATCTTCCGTCAACCCTCACTAGCAGGATAACTCGAATGAAATTTATCAACCCTCAATTTATCTGGCAGGAAAATATCTCAACCTACGCTAGATACGTAGCTCTATAGAACAAGGATTTCTACCAATGGTCAAACCCTCTGTTGGCAGGAATTCCCTCATCCCTGGGGTTAACTTGGTGTTGAATCTTACTCCCAACTGAAATGATTTCTAGTTTGTACTAGGTTTGGACTGAGTACTAAACTAGATAGAAGAATACTGAGTCTACTACGTTTTTTCTTGAGTTTTTTAACTGAAGTACTACTGATAGTGACATAACTATTGCTGTACTATGACTGACTATTGCTTTAAATAATTAACTAAATTGCCGGGTACAAGTACCCCCAGGACTCGATAGCACAAACCAAGAGACATGGAATAAACTTGAAACTTATAAACTATGCATTTTATCATGTTTTATTCATTTAGGCATTTTAACAAATACTTGCATGTCATGAACTTCAACACAAGATAACATGATATAATTTCACTATTCAACTCACATGCTTAATTCAACAATCATTTGAAAGGCATAAATTATGCACATAGAACTAATCAACATATGAGCACAGAATTTCAATATTAAATTCACCATTTTAAGGCTTTAGCATGATTTCGCATCGTAACACATATAAATAATTTAACCCCACATGAAATTGATCTTGAAAAATGGATTTGAAACCTAATTAATCATTTTTCAACATGTATATTATCAAAGCCAACATGAAATTCATATACTTGAAGTCTAAAAATAGTTTCTTGGACTCTAAGGTTTGAAGGGACCCTTGGATGAACGCTTCTCATACCTTAGTTAAGGAATTTCTTAAAATTAATGGTGGAATCTTGAATTCTTGATTTGAAATGGAATATTCTAGGGTTTTCTTCTTGAGAAATTTTGAGAAAAGATGAGTTGAATTGCTCTCTAAGGTGATAAATTTCATGTTTTGTGGGCTAAAGGTTGAGGTAAAAGGACCCAAATACCCCCAAGGATGCGGTATTTTAATGACTAAAAAATTGTACCATTAACGCGCAGACCGATGCATTGCATCATTCGCATCGATGCAATAGCCAACATGTCGCATCGAGTTTATGTTGACTTACTGGAAATTGATGCTGGAAGCTTGGAAAAATATTTATCAATGCGATAGCCGATCCGGCATGCCAATATCATGTTGATCCACTATTTTAGTATTCTAAAAGAGCTTCAAACAAAGTCTGAAAAATCCAAAACATGTCGAAAAACACATACGGACATTCCTGATCATGAATCAACCTAAATATACACGTATAATGGACGTAAAGGTCATGAAATAAGATTTCCAACTTTTGAATGCTAGAATGACACTAAGTATGAATACATAGCTAGAATATTCTAAGTCTTGGACACATTAACAAGCTTAGAGGACTGAATTAAAGTTAGAATTTCGCAGGGTCTTACAGGTTAAGGAGCTTGTGGGGATATTATTTAATTTTTTGGTCAAGGTGGACAACTTCATTTTTCTGGACGACTGTGTTTTCATGGATTATGAAATTTATTTTGATATGCTTACAATTTAAGGGAGACCACTTTTGGCAACAAGTAAAGAATTGGTGGATATGGACAAAAGTGAGCTTAATTCAGGCTGAATAATAAGGAAGTCACATTTAATTTTTACAGAACAATGTAGCAATTGAGTGACATGAAAGTGGTTTCATTGATTGGAAAATCATTGAGATAGCGAGAGTCTTGACATAGTCCCTAGCATTGACATGTGTGATGATATTGTGAGAATTGGGATTTATTTTCTGTGAGGGTACATAGGTTGTGTTGTTAACTTCTTATCTATTTGGATAGTATAGATTGCATATATGCTTGATTATTTATTGTTAATGTAATACCATTACTTGATTTTGTTGTTTCATACTATTGTGCTACATGTACACACGGAGTGATTTCAAAAATGAAAATTAGAGAGGGTAAGAGTTTTTGAGGTGAATCTGAGTTGACTATCGTGCGTGCCCTATGTTAGTTTTTAACAAGGAATCATAGTGTCATTTTTATGTGTGGTTTACCTAAGGACATGCAAACATGCTAAGTTGAGGGTGTTGATATATCATGATTTCATAGAACTTTCAATGTTTAATACCTAAAATTATGCATGTCTGTAGATCTTTTTTATTAGATGTGATGTCTTTTTGTGTTGGATTTATAGGAAAATTGATTTTGAAATAGAAGAAGACAAAAAGATGATGAATTGTAGGGGTATGGTCACTTACAAACCCACCTATGATGAAGAAGGTTTTGATAGATATTGTTTGGTCCAAGAGATATGAATGCCAATGTATAGGGTGTTAATGGTACCTATGACCCTTGTAGTTGCCTTTCATAAGTAGTTATCTAAAGCATGAAATTTTCCTCTGAGACCTACGAACCCTTAGAGGGTTTATATGTAATACCTATGGCCCATAAATGGGGTTTTAGGTAGGTGCCAAATTTTTTTTCGTATTTTATTTTGATTTTAATTTTTATGTTTTCTGATATAAACTATAACTATTCCATTGATGTTTTTTATTTTTTAATGCACTCTAACACACTTTTCATACTTACAACAATACATTGATTTTGAGATACTATTTAGATCTTGGAATTCTTATTCTTGACATTAAGGGTTTGATATTGATTTAAGATTCTAGTTTTCATTATTAATTTATTATGATATTATTCAAGTGCTTTCTATAATGAATTATATGTGTGTTCTTGCAAACATCAGCAACTAAACCTCTTGAATAGTGTTATGGGAACCTGATGGAATAACCAAGCAGAAAAAGTGCAATGTTGTTCTTGATTGGTATTCTTGCATGTATAATGGTTTTCGCCGTATTGGTTACTTTTTTAACAACAACAGACACTAATACCCCATTAGTATTAGATACTAACTAGAGGGAGTGGTGGAGATTAGGAAAACAATATCATAATAATAATTTAAAACTATCAATATTTATCAAATTAACTTGAGAACGAGAGGAAATAGTCCATCTAGGATCTAGGACAAGGGTCAGGAATACGGCTCTCTGAGAACGAGAAGGTATGAGTGAAATTCATCAAAAGGTTTTGAGGTACAATTGGTGTTATATAACTTGTTAGATTCTACATGCAAGACACTAAGATAGTTTGACGAGCACAATAATCCTACAAAATTAGGAAGTCAGGGGAACATAGTCCCAGTGTTCTTCTCATATTCATTTCAACCTAAAGTGTTCAAGGTTTTTTATTACAACTACAATTCTTACATATCCTATATTTACTTTATGCAATTTCTAACTATATTTACAAGTTCTTGGAAAAGATTCATCCTATTCCGTCTAGGTTTGACCCCAAATTTTGTTGGTTTCTATATTTAACAACGACTAAAATATACTTTCTTGTATGTATAATATGGGAGACATCACTTTCCTTGTATAGATGCGGCACTCTACGTACCCATAATAAGGACTCTACTTGACATAACTTTATGTACACCTGAGCACACTTGAACCATGCTCTGACAGTAAGATTATAATTACTTGATTCTAGACCTTATTTTTAAAGGGAATAGCAGACCAATAATCAACCCTTAGCATTTCATCATGAGTATAGTGCTAAATAAAGTGCAGAAATAGACCAATCAAATATGAAGTACAACATAATTTAGAATTTTTAAACCATGTCTTGAAAATGACATAAAGACATTTGTCTACATTACTGTACGAAGTTTATAACACTATCAAAAGATCCTAAGTTTGAACATCACAACAACTATCCAAAAATAAAATGTATAGACCCAATGATTTGTAACATTAAATTTGAACTATGTAGTTTTCATAAATATTAAGTATCCCACGAGATAGATTGATCCAGTATTCGGCCAACCAACGAGGCCCCTATACAATGTTTACTTCATAAATTTAAACATAATTTGTCCACCCTAATATATAATAAAATATCATAAGGTCAACTAGTTAAGGAGAAACCCACTAATATGCTAGGGAAACATAGATTTAGGCATTGGATCATGAAGACTTACGCCTTCTCGGTGAACTCTGAAATTACATTTGAGCCAAATTAAAATATTTATTATAAACACTTATCCATAGAGTCTTTCATTAAGTCATTATAATTTTCTTCTAATATGGTTATACCAATACTATCAAGTCACTCATATCATGCAAATTATAACCACTGCACATTATAGACTCTAAATTGCACCTTAAAAATTATGAGAAAAATCATAATTAAGTTCCCATAAAAGTTTCAAGTATTTTATTAATTCAATACATTCAATAGAACAAAGGACTGGAAAATGTTTATGTTCCTTGTTCAACTCAATGATTTTAAGAGACTTCATAATCATGGAATCAATATTCATACATTTTTCATTGAAATTCGAGATATGAAGGTTCATGCAATGACCTGAAATATGTGAAAAAGATGTTTTTATGTGATTTGACTATTTTATCCCTTCTAATAGTTGTATTTTTTAATTTTTGGGGTGTGGGATTGATTGGCATGATTTCCAATGCATTTTAGTGTCATTTGTGTAATATTGTGATTTTTTGTGTCTTATAGAGCATTATTATGGAGTTGTGTGATTATCATTTAATCCATGTGATGGATGAGTAAACGGACTACATCACTGGATGGAAAACATTAATTTTATAGTAGTAATATATTTGGTGTGATTTTATGACTTTAAAATCTCATTTCGACACTTCCTTTGGAAAATTATTATTTTTGATTTTAGGGGTTAACTTTGTGAAAATGACTTCTTTTGAAAAATCTAATGGTGTCATTGAGTCTGAAGCATCAAAATTAGTGAGTTTACATAGGCTTTTTTATGTGTATTAGTGTTAAAATGAATCCTGAGGCTTTAGCAATAACTTAGAAAATTGCAATGTTTCGGCATTAACTATCATCTGGTTGGGACACAATCCCATAGGACATGCAGAGAATAGTGCGATTCCACTACTACTTGATGTGATTACATCATCTTTTTCTAGCTTAAGACAGTGCATTTGCAACCTGCATTATGTGATTGCATCATATGAGAATCTGGAAAGGGTATAAAAAGACCCCTTTAGTCATGAATTAGATCATTATCCACCTTGCCTCTTTAGAGATAAACCATAAATTATTTTGAGAGATTATAAGTTAAGCTTGTGGGTGCTTTTGATGCTAGATTAACATCTATTTCTTGATTCTCTTATGGATTTATGGTAAGAATTCACCCATTTCTTAGTGAATTTCCTTGTTAATTTCTCTAAACCCCACAAGCATAGGGCTTGATTATAAACTCAAATTTCACTATTTTTTACTTGAATAAAGTTCCTAATCATATAATTACTTGTTTTTTTCTAAATTTAACCTTCAAAACAACTTTGATTCTTTATTTTAAAATGAATTTCAAATGTATTACACTGTAAAGTTTAAAAATGTTTTTTCTTTGATTTAAACCACGTTTTCAACTTGACTTGACTTGGATTTTTAGCTTTAGATTCCTAGATGCATGAGGAACATATTTTTGAGATAAAGATACAATTTTTTCTTCTTTTTTTGAAAAACTATTTCGAAGGTTCATTTTGAGCTCGAACCAATAGGAGGAAATATAGGAATCATTGTCTTTATTTTGATGTCTACATTTTATATTTTTGGTCTTGCTTTATTTTTGAATCGTTCATAAGAAGTAAGGTCGTGGATTGAAGCATTACAGATAAGTGTTTGGTCTTACAGTAGGTTATGGTTTAACTCTTTTAGACTAGGATGGATAGTTTATTTGTATTCCAAATAAATGTAAAAGGGATGGTAATTAATCATGAAATTAGCTATATTAATGTGGTGTGTCTTTATGCGGGCTTATATGCTATAAAATAATTAGTTTTGAGACTTTATGTGATATGTGGGACCGTGTGAGGTATGTGGTCCTATTGATAGCCTTATGCATGTGTGAATAATTGTATATTGTTGATGAAAAACCATGTTGTTGTACTATTTTTGTATTGTGATGTATGAAAACTTTATTGGCATATGAAACATGTGAAAATTCATGATTGTTGGAAATAATGAGTGGATATAGGCTCACATGGTTGTGACATGTATCATTGTTGTTGGTTGTGGAAATGTATCATTGTGGTTTGTTGGAGAAATACATCATGTGAATGGTTATGGAAATACTCATTGAGAGAGATTATTAGCCTTAAATACTTATGAAATCACACGCCTAATTTCACCTGTCTTTTGTATATTTTGTAAATATAATTTTTGTTGTTGTTGTCATGCTTGATTTTTGTCCTATGTTATTTATATACTCTAGAAATACTAGAAATGCTGGAGACTCTAGAAACACTGAGAACATTAGATATTATAGACCTTCTCTTAAGGATATGTTGGAAAAGTGTCAAGGATATTAGTTGTATAAAGGTTGATGAAACCTCCGTAGGTCCTATATCAGTAAGAATATGCTTTGTAGGTGTATACAATATGATATAAACATTCACAAACCTTTTGTGAGTCCTACATTGAGAAGTTTTATCTCTGTAGATGTATAGGGGTTGTGCAACAACCTTGAGTATGATTATCATTATTATCATTCTTATTGTGATTACTTTAATATGATTGTGATGTGATTGTACTTGTGCTTTGACTTATTACTTTTCTTATTATTCTATCTTCTTACTATTGTACTTGATGATCTTATATGTATATTTTCCTACTTGTATGTGGTAATTTGTATTCTTGTGGTCTTTTCTGGTGTTATTGCAATATATGTTATTTATTAGAACTATTAGTGCAAGCAGTGTGGGCTACCATTTTTTGATATTTTTATATTTTAGGTGTCGTGACCTAAGTGTGTATTTTGTATGCTTTAAGGTAATGGTTGACTCTGGGTATCCAAATGTATTCTACTATATTTCATATAGACTATGTCTTAACATTTATGTCATAGAAAATGTTTCTCTTTTATTTTGGACATTTTATGTATTTTATTTTAACTCGAGTTGTACTAGATAAGTTCTTATACTATTGACATCAGGTTTTGGGAGTTATAGCTTTATTATGGTGCATGTCTATTTCCTCTTTTGTCATATTTAAATGGTTTAGCTTTGTTCTAGAAGCCTTACCTTAGGGCTATTTTGACTTTTTACCATTTGTGTATCAATTTGGGTAATAGTCTTACTTTTTAAGTACACCACAGTCAGTGCTATCATGACCCTTTATTTGGGTCTTGACAAAATGCTATTAGAGTAGCTAGGTTCATTGGTCCCAACGGTGTATAGAATAGAAGTCTAAAGATTCTTATAGATCGACACATAGACATCCATATCTATCTTTAAGAGGTTGTAGGATGTCTTTAGGAAACCTCTCTTATTTTATTCCTTATTGTGTGGACTTTTTGTATACCTTTTGTTCTGAGTTATGTTGCTCTCTTTCTCCACAGATGGTGTTCACTAGGTCACATAAGGTCAAAGTTATGGAGCCTTCTCCCAAATGGTGAGCCTTAATTCATGGATGGACTCGAGTGACTGGACGGGCCTATGGATTAGCCCCATTTTGAAAAGGTGATATGGGACTCTCCCCTGAGCCTTGTATGAAGTAGGTTTGAGGTTTAGATTTAATTCCAATTCCTCAGAGTTCATCTACCTCACTATTGGAGGGCTTGTTGTACGGTTTTTTATCGTAGAGGGTTCTTGTTTTGTTATGTTTAGCATTTCTCCAGCTCATAGTACAGATCCTCATGTGGCACTAGTTTCTGCTTTGGATACTCCAGATTCATCGAGTACTACTCCTATTTCAGCGCCAAAACCTGAGTATGGTGTTTTGGCATTGGGAGTTTAATCTTCATCTATGTTACCTCCTCAAGTGGGATCTCAGTCAGCCAGATTCTCTATGCCTTATCTTTATGTAAGGTCTGCTATGTCTTATAAGGATCATAACTGGTTTGAGAGATTTAACCATTTGAGTCCTCCTAGGTTTAGTGGTGCTGTCGACAATGATGCATATGAGTTCCTCATTAATTATTGAGACATGTTGAAATATATATGTTCATTAGACTTACATAGAGTTACATATTTTACTTACTAGTTGAGAGGTAATGCTAGATATTTGTGGAGGTCTTTTGTGGGTTGTTGGCATATTAATGCTCTTAAGATGATATAGGATCAGTTTGTCGATGCCTTTTTATCGAGATTTATGCCTTACAGTTTAAGAAATCATATGTGAGATGAGTTTGACTGCCTGGAGTAGGACTCCATAATTGTATAAGAGAATAAGGCAAATGTCCATGCCTTGTCAAGATATTTTTATGCTCCTATTGACATTAAATTTAATAAGATTTAGAAGTTTGTGAAGGGTTTAAATGTCTTCCTCCAATTGGCTATGCCACAAATGGTTGTTTTTAAAGCATTATTTATGCATTTAGTGGAACATGCTAAGACGACCAGGGAATTCTTAGAGCATCTTTGGGAGATGCCAAGAAGGTACATCATTTTGGTGATTTTAAAGGTTAGGTTTACCGAGGTAGAGATTTTAGAGGTTATCATGAGTATCATGGTAGGCCGGTGCAGGCAACATAGTAGAGGGTATTCCAGTTCAATAGTGTAGGATGGCCATAAGGGCAAGTTTATAGTTTTCTTTGTATGTGACAATATTTTCCACATGGCCATGGAATATTCCCACCAAATAATTACAACTACTTTTATTTTTTTGAAGAGAGGTAGAGGTAATACTAGAGGTGTGAGGGGAAGAGTTAGTAGAGCTATTAATGGTGATTGCTGGTCTACTTAGCCAGTTAGTGGTTATGGTCCGTGTTATGATATGCCAGCTTGACCTAAGGCATAGGCTTTAAATAATATTATCATTGGTATCATCCCTATTTGTTACAGATTAACTTCTATGTTATTTGATCCTAGATTGACTTTTTCTTATGTGTCTACATATTTTGCTTTGGGTTTTGCTTCTATTACTGAGCCTCTTGCCATTCCTATTCTTTTAACTAACCAAGTTGGAGAATATTTAGTGGTGAATCAGGTGTACCAATCTTGTGTCGTGACTTTCTCAGACCGTAAGACTTAGGAAGATTTGCATATGTCAGATATGGTTCATTTTGAGGTTATTTTGGGTATGGATTTATTGGCCAACTATAATGTTGTCTTAGATTATTTTGCTTATACCATGACTTTAGCTTCACCGTCTATGCCAAGGATAGCTTTGAAGGGTGCAATTTATTAGGGTCCTAAGAGGATTATATCTTATGTTTATGCTCAAAGAGTGGTTGAGAGAGGATGTTTATCTTATTTGGCTCAAATTTGTAATACTAGTGTTGCTTCACTTTCTTTCTTGTATCTTGTTCATGATATTTGTGAGTATATGGATGTGTTCCCTATGGATTTGTCGGGTATGCCTTTGAATCGTGATATCAATTTTTCTATTGATGTTTTATCCGGCACCAAGTGCATTTATATTTCTCCTTAGAGGATGTCCACAACCGAGTTGAAGCAATTAAAGGATTGGTTGTAGTAGTTATGGGATAAGGGATTTATCTGACCTAGTGTATCACCGTCGAGTATGCCTATCTTGATTGTGAAAAAGAAGGATGGGTCTATGCAGATGTGCATTAATTATTAATGATTCAACAAGGTGATAGTTAAGAATAAGTATCCTCTTCCTCCTATTGATTTTCTATTTGACCATCTTCAGGGTGTTACAGGTTGTTCAAAGATTGATATGGGGTCCAGGTATCACAAGTTGAGGATTAGAGCTTTGGATATTCCAATGAATCACTTTTAAAATCAATATGGTCACAATGAGTTAGTTGTCATGTCCTTTTCAATGACCAATGCCCCAGCTGTATTCATGGAGTTGATCAATTGATTTTTCTGATTATATCTCCACTCTTTTGTTATTGCATTTAAAAATAATATCTTGGTTTATTTGAGGTGTGATGCTGAGCATGAGGAATATTTATAGATTGTGCTTCAAATATTGATGGATGAGAAATTTTATGTCATGTTCTCATTGTGTGAGTTTTTATTGGAGTCTATACATTCTAGGGTCATGTGGTGACTAAGAAAGGTATTAAGGTTGACCAACCAAAGATTGCAGTGGTTTGTAATTTGGCTAGACCATCTTTACCCATCAAAATTTAGAGTTTTGTTTGATCAGAAGTGTATTATCGGGGTTTTATTTAGGGTTTCGCATCTATTCTAGCTCTATTTACCAAGTTTTCTTAGAAGAGGATTTCCTTTTAGTGGTTCATTAATTGCGATGCAAGCTTCAAAAGCTTAAGGATTTGTTAACTTTAGTTTCTACCTAGACTTTGCCTAAGGAGGCTGTAGGTTTCACCATGTTTTGCGAGGCTTCAGGTGTTGTTTTTGGGTGTTCTGTTGATGCAGGAACAAAAGGTAAGTGGTTATGCCTCTCGTCAATTGATGCCTCATCAGAGAAATTACCCTACCCATGATTTTGAGCTTTGTACATTTGTATTTGCTTTGAAGTTGTGGAGGCACTATCTATGTGGGGTTTATTGTCAGAGTTTTTTGGATCATCATAGCCTACAGTACTTCTTCACTCAGTAAGATCTCATTATGAGGCAGAATCATTAGATTAAGATACTAAAGGATTATGACTTGACTATTCTCTATCTTCTGAGCAAGAGTAATGTAGTAATAGATACCTTGATCCAGAAGTTGACTAGCATAGGTAGCATTGCACATCTTGTCACCTAGTAAAGGCCATTGGTATTAAAGGTTTAGTCTTTATATTACCAAATGATTAGTTTTATATTTTGACACCTAGTGTGTTTTGGAATTTGTGGAGTCTAGGTTTTTTTTATGGAGAAATTCTAGCTCATCTATTTGATGATAAGGGATTGATATATATTTAAGATAACATATTAAGTGGTGAGGCTAAGGAAGCCTCACTAGAATCAGATTGTGATTTGATTATTAGCTATCGAGTTTGAGTATCGAGACTAGGTAATTGGATCTAACTGATTTTAGAGAAGGATTATTTTTCTAGGTATTTAATCCACTCTATACTAACTTAAGTTTATCGTAATTTGAGGCAACATTATTGGTAGTGTGGTATGCGGAGGGATGCAGTGGATTTCATAGCTCATTGCATTTGTTGTCAATTGGAGAACATCAATCATTTGAGGCTTTAAAGATTGATTCAGGAGTTAACCATTCCCCCGTGGAAGTGGGAATGGATCACTACAGATTATATGACTGAGGTCCATAGATCTTATAGTGTTTGGGTTATCGTAGATTGATTAAGTAAGTCTACACATTTCCTTCTAGTGTAGATCTCCTTCTGTGCTGAAAGGCTTTCCCATATCTATATATTTAAAATTGTAAGATGTTATGGTGCACTGGTGTAAATCTTACCTGATCGAGGCTTTGTATTTACTTCTCACTTTTCAAAGACTTTTTTTGATGAGTGGGGTACTCAGGTTTATCTTACCATATCTTTTCACTCCCAGACTGATGGCCAATCGTAGCAGATTATCCATGTTTTAGAGGATATGCTCTGTATGTGTGATGGATTTTGGTCGCCAGAATAAACTTTCTTTCATAGTTATTTGCTAGAGTCTGGGTTACCCATGATAGTCTTCGAATAACTTAGAGTAGGCAAAAACGCTACGCTGATAGTAGACTTTGTGCCTTGAGATTTGTATGGGTAATTATTTTTACCTTTGAGATTCACCCATAATGGTGTGATGATATTTTTAAGGAGGGGAATGATTAGGCAAAGGCAACAGGTCCATTTGAGATTATTTAGACTATTGGTGATATGGCATATGAGTTAGCTTTGTCAAAAATTTTATTATTTGTCCATTAAGTTTTTCATGTTTCGATGCTTTGTTGTTACATTATATATGATTCTTAGGTCATTAATTAGAAGTCATTCAGTTTGATGAGTGGTTATCTTTTGTTGAGGAGATAGTCTCTATTTTCTTAATAGATGTTAGGCGTTCGAGCTCTAGAGCTATCGCAGTGCTTCATGATCAGTGAAGACATCGACTTGAAGATGATGCTACATAGAAGGTAGATTCTGATATGCATAGTTCTTATCCCCAGCTCATTATAGATTCTTTGCCTTTAATCGAGGACGAACAACATTTTTACTGGGAAAAATGTAGTTTTGTGTGACTTGACATTTTACCCCTCCTCATAGTTCCATTATGGTATTTTTGAGGTGTAGGGTTGATTCTCACGGTTCCCATTGCATTTTTGTGCCATTTCTGGGATATTCAGATTTTTGGTGGCTTCTGGACCCTTATTATAGATTTATGTTGGTATCTTTTGCTTTGTTCGACGGATGGATGAACGGAATGCTCAATCAGATTTGAAAAGTTAATTTTAGGGTGGTAACATGTTTGGTGTGGTTTTATGGCTTTTAAATCTCATTTCGACCCTCGGTATGGAAAATTATGATTTTGGATTTGGGGGGTTAAATTTTTAAAAATGACATCTTTTCAAAAATATGATAAATTTTTGGTATGATAACACTATTTCATATTACGATTGCATCTGTTGGTTCTGGCACCAGACATTGCAATTACAACCTGCATGCTTCAATTGCAAAATCTAGGACCTTCGAAGGGGTATAAAAAGACCCCTTAAGTTGTGAATTAGCCTATTATTCACCTTGTCTCTTGTGAGCTAAATACTAAAATAGTTTGAAAGGTTACAAGTGAAGCTTCTGGGTTATTGAGAAGCTACACAAACATCTATTATTCAATTCACTTATGAATTTAAGGTAAGAATTTACCCTTTTCATAATTAATTTCTAGGTTAATTTATCAAAACTACAAAACCTTAGGGTTTGATTTTAAACTCCAATTTCATTCCTTTTCACTTGAATAATCTTCTTAATCATATCATTACTAGTTTTTTCACAATTTAACCTTCAAAACAACAACTATTCTTGATTTTTAAACGGATTTCAATGGTATTACCCGGTAAAGTTTTAAAATGGTTTTTCTTCACTTTGAAACTTGATTTTAACTCGCTTAAACATTGATTATCAGCTCTAAATTCCTAAAGTTTTAGGGAACACATTTTTTAGATAATGTTATGATTTTTCCCGTCTTTTTCAAAAACCCATTTCTAGGGTCCATTTTGACCATGAAACAATAGTAGGCAACATGGGTATTGTTGGCTTTTGTTTTACCTGTAAATTCTATATCTTTTTCATTTTAGTTGATTTTGAGATCATTCGTGTGAAGTAAGGTCTTGGGTTGAAGAATTGGGAAATGATTTTTGGCCTTGAGCTAAGTTATGGCTTAACGCTTTCAAACTTGGTTGAGTAGTTAATTTGTATACAAAATGCATGTTAAGGGTATGGGAAGTAATCATGAAATTGGCTATCTTGCTGTTGCTTACCCGTGTGGGGGACTAGATGTGATATAATTATTGATTTGGAGAGGTTATGTGATAAGTGGGATCGTGTGGGGTTTGTTATGTTGTTGATAGCCGCATAGACATGTGAATAATTGTATCTTGTTAATTAAAAAGTTTATTGTGGTACCATTTGCGTATTCTGATGTATTCATCCTTTATTGGCATATAAAATATGTGGAAATTTATGGATCGTAGGAAATAATGAGGGTATATATGCTTATATGGTTGTTTAATGTATCATTCTAGTTGATTGTGGAAAAGTATCATTGTGGTTGGTTCTAGAAATACATCATGTGGTGGGTTGTGGAATTACTCATTGAGAGTGATTGTGAGAATTACTTCCTCATGGCACGCATGCCTAATTTCACTTGTTTGTTGTATGCTCTATATATATACTTTTTGTTGTTACTGTGGTACATGATTCGTGTCTTATATTATTTATAAGATTTACAATATTGATAATGCTGGAGACTCAGGAAACACTGGGAACATCAGATTTTATAGACTTTCTCCAAAGGATATATCAAAGAAGAGCCATTGATATTGGTAGTATACAGGTTGACGAACCCCTCATAGGTCCAACATCGGGAAGCTTTAGCTCTATAGGATATATAGGGTGGTATACAGGTTGACGAACCCTCCTAATACATTGGGAAACTTTAGCTCTATAGGTGTATATGGAAACTGTGTGACTTCCTTGTGTATCATCGTCATCATTCTTATTATGTGTATTATGACTATGATGTGATTGTACTTATACTTTGACCTATTACTTATCTACTTGTTCCATCTTCTTATACCTTTACTTAATGATCTTGTATGTATAATAACCTTCATTTCCTACTTGTATGTGGTAGATTGTATTCTTGTCATATTTTTGGGTGTTGTTGCAGTATATGATATATATTATAATTGTTAGTGTAAGTGGTGTGGGCTACCATTCTGTGATATTTTCTTATTGGAGGTGAAGTGCCCTTAATGTGAATTTTGTATGATTTATTACCTACTTTTCTCGGTCGACCTATGATACCTACTGAGTACAAGTGGACTATACTCATGCCTGCTGCATCTTTTTTATGCATGTACTAGTTCCAGTGCACCCTAACTTGGTTGATTCGGGCTATATTTTTGCCTTAAAGGTAGTAGTTGACTTTAAGGCATGCAGATGCATTATACTACCTTTCTTATAGACTATGTCTTTACTTTCATATAAGAGATAGAGTTACTCTAGTATTTTCGACGTCCTATTTATTTCATTTCTACTTAGGTTGTACTAGATACATTTTTATACTGTTGATATCAGGTTTTGGGAGTTATGGCTAAATTCTAGTGTATGTCTCTTTACGCTTTTTTATAACTTATATGGTTCGACTTCGTTCAAGAAGCCTTAACTAGGGTTCTTTCTGTATTTTTACCCTTTGTGTATCAGTTTGTTTGGTTGGTGTATCAGTTTCTTTCAATCATGACCCTTGATTTAGGTCGTGATAGTTAACCATTTCAAATAGCCATTCTAGTCTCAAAATACCAAATAAAAAAATTAGACACCATTCCTAAAGAAAGGATAAAATTAATATCAAGCTTGTTGTTACAATATCCTCAACCCTAGATTCAACCAACCAACATAATAAACAAGAACACTTAATAAATTATCACTTTGTAGTAGCAGTTGAAATAGAAGTTGTTCAACATACCTTTTGACGGAAATACATTTAAGAAAGCTTGAGATTGGAGCCTAGTATCTTGAGTCCCTAGTTATTTTGCTCCTAAATTAAATAAGGAATGTTAAAGTATATTTTTAAGTGATAATTGATGAACATAATGATTTGGGATCACTTAGTATAGGTAGGGGATGGTTTTTAACTTCTGAAAGGACAATAATACCGTAAATAATATGTTCAAACAAAATACCATCACGCAAAATAAGTACGTTTGGTGCAAACCCTAAGTTATGGCCTTCTCCATGAAATGCCAAGCCCAATGTGAGGCTAGGCTCTTTTCGATGTGTAGCCCTTCGTGCAATTTCGGGAATGGACCATTATGTTGATCTGTGTGATGAAAGGCTAAGGTATGACATTCTATAGTATGACGTATGGTCTCAATTAACATTTTAAGCTTCCCCAATGA
This sequence comes from Capsicum annuum, assembly GCF_002878395.1. NCBI lineage: Eukaryota > Viridiplantae > Streptophyta > Magnoliopsida > Solanales > Solanaceae > Capsicum > Capsicum annuum. The sequence continues at coordinate 134,636,516 of NC_061119.1, read as the reverse complement.
TCCCAAACCACTCCCTAAATTTTTTCAACTTAATGTAATGGGAATATAGGTTCATTTCTATGTTTAAAAGGGACCCAATAATTTACTAGTCATTAAACTCCTCCCCCACCTTCTCTTTTTCTTACTCCCTCCTCAATGAGTTATATGTCACCTCACAGTCCTTCAAAGTCTATTAAATATGTATGGGCACATTCACCCTATCAAAAACTATGGTAACAAGGGAAGGTAGGAAAATATTTGTTGTTGACTTCTCTTGGGCATAAAATTAGTGCCACTTATCCATAATCTGCACCCCAACAATCACTAAAATATCCACAAGGATACAGGCCACAACCATGGCCTGGTGGAAGGCCATATCTATAATGTGCCCCAAGGGACGTTGTTGAAATATGGGGGGTTGCACCACACTACGATGGACCAGGTCCCTCAGAGTCAGACAGAGGAGTCAAGCAGTAAGGAAATAAAACTTTGTAGGAAATTAAGGAATACAAATATTTAACGTGGATATCTCTTAGCTTAATGGAGGAAAAACCACGCCTTGCCTTCAGAAGCACTAAAAAATTAACATTAATCATCCTCTTGATTATGGACTTAGTGTGAACTTAACTCTAAGCTCTATTATTTTACAATAACTCAATTAAAAACCTACCTAGACAACTCTGCCAAGAACTTACCTCGATATTGATTAACTATATCAAATATCAAACTCAGGTAACTCTATCGTAGCACTCTCAAGAATACAAGAAAAGAGCATTACTCTTATAACACGAGTAATACAATTACAAACTCAAACATCACTCAAGAATACACAATATTTAAGCACACATAGAAACTACGAACATTAGCAATGTTGCAATGTTAAGTTTTCATGGAATTTTCAATTGAACAATCTTATTGCAATAACAACTCAATTGAGAAGCATTCTTTTCCATTTATAGTGGAATAATGATTAAGGTAAAAATCTGATTAGGCCAATTGTTCTAACTGGTACACATCTCCCCTACGTCGTTTGTTACACTAGAAGACAAAATTATGTAGGCCATGTGATAAATGTATATTTCCAAGAAGACCCAGGGACCTGGCCCTTGTTATCAGTTGATCATCACCAAACCAAGATATATAAATTTTCCCTATTTTGGATGATAAGAAACCACAAAACTTGACCACAAAACTTGGAAAATCAAATTCATTCACCTTATTCAGTCAGAGATTACCACTACTGTCAATGAATGTTCCCCCTATCATTATGCACCTTTCTTACTCATATCAATATGCCATCACTCGTCACCAATATTCTTTCCCCTGTCACTATGCCATGCTTCAAACAATATTTCCTTGGTCCATAATCATCATACTTCACTAACAACATTTAACTGATATATATTGGTACCTAGTCCCTAAACATTATCATGAAACACACATCACCTAGTCCCTAGCATATGAATTCATTGTTCCCCATTTTGGTATAACTTAAAAGTGATAACAGTATACCAAGAGTTAAATAAGCGCAATTTATTTAACTCATGGCTTTAAAATGAAGAAAGAGGCGGATGAAACACACAAACTAAGATTCATTCATCTGCAAAAGGTAAGTATCATTGCATTGCATGATTTAAATATTTCAGAAAAAGAGCAAGAGGAATCAAGAGAGTTTAAATAGATAAAGAAATTAGGAAAAGGTTTTGGAGAAGTAGAGCCATGTTATTGTTCTCTATAAAATAAAAGTATAACAATTCCTTGGTTAGATGCCTTATCACTGCATTAAAACTAAGAACCTCATCAGATAAAGTTGAAAATCAATTGTTTAGTTTAACGTTCTCAGTTCTAAGCTCATCAAAAACACTTGGACCTTGAATAGATTAATGCTGAATTGTGACTTGTAATTTGCTAATCTCTTAATACTTAGCATATGAGATGAACTTCAATTATATTATTTCCCTGCTAAGTTCCTCTTAAGAGCTATTACCTTATTTCTTTACCATACTTTAAATTTTTATAGAGTCATCATACCAAATAGTTGTATCACAATTACAGGAGTTCCATTTTCACAGAAAATACAAAAATGATCAGACACTTTGTTCAACCAATATCCATAAGGCATACCATGTTTTCAATTTTTCTCTTGAAAAACTTTATGCATGTGCTTCATCATTAAAGCAGGTAAATAAATGAACTCAAAACTGCTAAAACACTTCATCACATACAAATCAATAGTTGATGACAATATTCATTACACCAATTTGATCTTCTAAGATTAGTTCCACCAGGACCAGGTACCTGAGGAGTTTGACTAGATCCTTCTTATTGTTTTTTAACTGAAGATAAGTTGTGTCACTAGATACTTTTTGTTTTTTTTTTAACTGGTGATAGGGTATGTGATTGAGATCCTAGATTACCATCACTCTCATCATCCTTATCTGCATCATTTGCCTCTTGACCATCATCTTCAGCATTATAATCCCTTTGAACAGAAATTAATTCTTTACTTTTTTATTCTTGACCATCACCTTGATTCATTAGTTTTCTTGGCTATTCAAAGATTACATGCACAATTTATTCTACACATAAAGTTATTTTGTTGTAAACTCAATATGCTTTTATTGGGGAGGAATAACCCACAAATACGACTTCATCACTTTGGGAGTCAAACCTTCCTAGATCATTCATCCCATTATTTAAAACAAAGAATATAAATCCTAAAGGTTTGAAGTAGTCAAGCTTAGGCTTTCTATTGAATATAATCTCATATAGGGCCTTGTTAAATAGTGATCTAATCAAGAACCGATTTATTACAGACCAAGCAGTGTTTATAACTTTAGCCAAAGAGTTCTTTGGAAGCCCACTATCAATCATCATGGTTCAAAAAATCTCGATTAGGTTTGTGTTTTTTCTTTAAGTTACTATATTTTGTTGAGGAGTCCTTGGAGTAGAGAAGTTATGAATGATTCCATTATCAGCACAGAATCCTACAACTTGGGATTTCTTAAATTTAACACCACGATCAAATTTGAATTGAACACTCTTAAAATTCAGCTTTATTTGAAATTTATTGGCAAAGGTCACAAGACCCTCATTGCTTTCAACCTTTGTTCATAAGAACATTGTCCAGGTAAACCTTGAGTAGTCATCACTATCACAAATATATACTTCTTTCCTCCTCTACTTTAGACTTTAATAGGTCTATATAGATCCATATGCAACATATCTAGGGGTCAAGAAATACTAACCCACTTCTTCAGCTTAAAGGAAGAACTGGTTTGATTTCCCGTAACACACGCATTACAAACCTTGTTGTTTGGAAATGTAAGCTTTAGCATGCCACATACCAGGTCTCTTTTAATTAACATGTACAGGAAATAGGAACTTATATATCTCATCCTTCTAATCCATAACTCAGCATATTCACTTTAAACAATTAAGCAAGTTAATTCCCCATAAGCAACAGACTCCAAATCAGCCACATAAATTTTTCTTAGTCTCTTGGCTTTTAAAATAACTTTTCCAGATTTCAAGCTTGACATAGTACATCTATCAGATGAAAATTTGACCTAATTTTCTTTGTCACATATTTGAGAAAAACTCAGAATACTATACTTGAGGCCAATCATATAGTACACATCTTCTATTGCTTGATGAAAAAAATTTCCAATCTTTCCCTAACCATGAATATAACCATTTTACCATTACCAAAAGACCCACCTCAACCTCTAAGTTTCTTAAAAGAAATAAAGTAGTTAGTACTCCCCATCATATGCATTGAACATCTACTATACATAAACCAGTTCTGACTGTATTCCCCTTATTCTACCTACATACTTAGTCATTTGTTAGATTTTTGAAATCACTTGAGTTTGAGTTCCCAATATGATTATAAGGTTGTGATCAAATATTTCTTGGTCCATCTAGGTAAAATACCTCAGATATTGGACATTGAAAATTTCCTGAGCTTTAGGCTCTCTACCCTTCTTACGACTAATACCATGAGTCGTATAGTTTGGTTATGGGTCAGGTGGCCCCAGTAGTAAGTTAAATAGTGTGTTATTGACAAAGTTATTTATTGTTTAGGATAGACGACTCATGAGTCATATTAATATATGACTAGTGGTCAGGGTCCAGCCACATATTGTCTAGTGTAAAACCCTTAGGTATTCTATATTGGTGACCACTAAACCATACAAGTTGTATGGTCTAGTGAAGAGTAGGACAAGGGATTCATAAGTTGGGTAGTATGTGGTGTCCAATTTTCTATCATGGTGAAGACTCAATGGTAACAATCGTATGTTATGTTGATAACTTAATAGCTTAAGTCGTAGCCACCTATAGATTTTTTACAACCTTAAAAATGGGGCTATTCTAGATAGCTCCCACCCTAATACCTGAAGATCCCATATCTTATAACACCTTTTGGTCATCCATTACACACTTTACAAGATCAAACACTCTCTAAATCTGTGCAAAACTTCTTAGAAAAGATTGGGCTAACGTTTATTTAAAGTGGTCATCTAAGGTCTTAAAGATCAAATTATCTCCATGAATCTTCATCACTTAGGCATGTGACTCACTCCTCATTATTAGTTTACTAGAATCACACATTTTAAGCATTGTTCATGAGTCTTTAATTTTTGTTTTGGAAAGGATGGTTGAATGATTGAATGCCTAATGTTTAAGTATTATTTTCTCATGGTTTAAATTATGACTATACATGTTTTGATAAAGGTTTTTCACATGTGATTTAATGGTAATTGTGGTTTAACAAATGTAAAATATTTAACCCTTTTGTTTGTTTTTGGCTTTGTTAATGGTAAGCATCAACTTAATTGTGAAAATGTCCAGGAGAAGGATCTTGTCACATGTTGAATTGTGTTTTGAATTAAGGCATTGTTTTATGAATGTTAATGATTGGGAAATGGTTTATGAAGGCCTTTTTGTCATAATTTTATTTGAAATAATAAATAGGTTTGAGTCCTTAAATTTTTAATTGAACTGATATATTTGTTTAGACAATTGGTTCAAGTCCCAAGTTGGTTAATAATGGTTATGGCATGTTGTACGCTTGAAAGTGGGGTTAGTATGACAATACCAATGGAATGCCTTTGGTAAGTAATTGAAATAATGATTGTGCATGTGAAATGAATGTTTTAATTAATTTTAAAAATGGGATATGTAGCTGAGGCCGTGTAAGTAAAGTTTGAAGAAGTAACACTAAAAATCGCTCTTACTGATGTAGATGTCTCTATGACCAGTAGGTTTGAGTCCCCAGAATGAATATATGCATGGGAGTTTTTAGTCCCCTATATTGTATATATTGGTGCCTAAGTCACCTTAATTATGCTGGGAGGTTTGATTCAACTATAATGGTATGTACAAATATGAATATTCTCTGCTTTGTGCGGCTACTTTCCAGGGCCCTTCCAACTAGGGGAGAGTTAGGCCCATATTTCCTGTGGGTGGTTTGTTATATGATAGTTATGCTACAAAGCCCAAGTTAAAGTTTTCAAAGTTCATAATAAACCTGATTCCCTATCCCAACATGAAGTATTGTATAAATATATGTATTACATATTATATTATGCCTTTGATGTTGCACTAGTTTAGAACTGTTGTTATATCATTATTTCATTCCTTTATTCCTGAGTTACACGGTATCGCTCCAACCTCTAACTATCTCCCAATGTTGTGTCCCCATGCTATATAGAAACCAAAACTTCTTATACTTTTGTTGCACAGTGATCAAGTGCTCGAGATAGTTCTTGATTTGACATGGTCCTTATTTCATTTATCTTAGACCTTATTTACACTTTGTTTTGGCTACTGTTTAAGGTAGGTCATAACATTTTATTAATTTTCGTGTTGAATAGGCTTTCTTAAACTACTATAGACGTGGATTGTTTTGTTGGTTTATTGCTGACGGGCAGTTGTCTGATTGTCGGAGGTTGTTATAGATTTATCATGAATTTTTATTAGTTTTATTATATGTTATTTAATAATATGTTGAGAATTTATCCAATACTTGTTGTTGTTATGCTTGTTAAGCTAGATGAAGAAGGTGATCTTTGATCCATGTTGTACTTGAGATATCCATCACGACCAAGCCATGGTTTGGGTCATGAAAAAGTTAGTACAATAGGTTAGGTTCTTGGTCAATTAGGGATCCATAATGACATGTCAATAGAGTCTTTTTTATGGATGTGTAGAGTGCCACACTTGTAGGAGAGAGTCTATTAGACATTTAGGAATGTTTCCCTTTCTTTTTAGCTTAATTTCAAGATGTGGATTTTAAGGTATTATATCCTTCTAATTCTATTTGTTTGTATTTTAGATCATGCCTCAAAGAAGAACTGATGTCTGTGGAACTCCTTCTGTTCCATCTAAGGACTATACGACGGAGCTCATCCAACTTCTTCAGTCCATACTCGATCAAGGGTCGTTGTATCTGATTATCCTCGTGATGTCCCACCTATCCCCGTTAATCCTACACATGAGAGTGACACTCATACTAAGTTGCCTCTCAGGGGAGTTACTAATTCTCTATTTAGTCGCTCCTTTAAACTATTGACTCAATTAGTGATGTCTAAGTCACAATAATCAGGTTTTACTATTATAGGTTCATTTGAGGCCACTAGAGTTTGCAATTTATGAGGTTGCATCCTCTGGTATTTAATTGTTTAAAGGTTGAGGAGGATCCTCATGCCTTTATTGATGAGATAGAGAAGATTTTTTAGGTTATGCATGCTTCAGAGGATGAAGTTGTAGTTTTTTTTTATATCAATTAAAAGATATGGCGTACCTATGGTACGATGAGTGGGAAAAGCTGAGAGGAAAAGATATCGGTTCTACCTTATGGGATGGTTTCTCTTGTGTATTTCTAGTTAACTTCATTCCTCAGCAGTTGAGGGAGGCAAAAACAGAGGAATTCTTTAACTTAAAGAAAGGATGTATGACAGTCAAGGAGTATTCTTTGAAATTTCATCAATTGTACAGGTATGCTGTTGAATAGGTATCCAATATGATAGTCCTAGATGATAAAGTTTGCTTTGAGGTTATCCCAGGACTTGATTCTAGAGTGTAACATTATCGTCTAAAATAATGATATAGATATGTCTTGACTGGTGGTTTATACGCAGCACGTCGAAAAGGAGAAAATATATCAAGCTAAGATTGGCCATAGGCCGAGTGAGAATTTTTTATTTTAAGAACAGAGTAGAAGCCAACAATAGAGTGGAAAGTGGCATAAGAATAAGAGTTGGGTGATTCCTAACTCCTACTCAACGACTAGTGTTCCTTACCCAAAGCCTTTTGGTTATCATTTTTTTTCGGGTAGTGATGCTTCTATGGCATAGGGTGCCTAATCTAAGTATAGTGGGGCCCATTCAGTACCATCCTACCTTTCTTACAAATTTTGTGGTCAGCGCCACCATGGTTAGTACGATGAGGGGAGGAACTAATATTTTATTTGTGGTTGGATCAATCATATGTAACCAGATTGTCGCACTAGAGTTGCTTCTGGGCAAAACAAGGTTCCCATTGCCTCTTCTTTAGCTTCTGCACCAAAGGGTGCCACTTCTTGCTTCGACACTAGTGGTAACTATCTTTGTGCTCTCACAACTCATCAGGAGTCTGAGGTATCTCCAGATGTCGTTACTGGTATATTCAAACTCTTTTCCTATGATGTGCACTATGTACTTGATTTGGACTCCACTCTCTCTTATGTAACAACATTTGTGGTTGTGTATTTTTGTTTTGATCCTAATTGTTTGTCAGACCCTTATACTGATTCTACCTCAGTGGGAGATTTTGTGGTTGTTATAAGAGTCTAGTGGGGTTGTATGGTATCTGTTTGTAATAAAATGACTCTGGTAGACTTCATAGAGTTAGACATGGTTGACTTTGATCTGATTTTTGTAAGGGACTGGTTACACTCGTGCTATGCTTTTTTAGACAGTCGAACTTGTAAGATCATGTTTAAATTCCCAAATGAGTCAATTGTAGAATAGGAGGGAAGTTTTCCAATTTCTAAAGAGGGGGTTCATATCATATCTTTAAATTCGAATGATAATCTTCAAAGGTTGTCTTCATTATTTGGCTTGGGTTAAATACTCTAGCTTGGAGGGTCCGTCTTGACATTGTGTTCCTGTGGTAAATGAGTCTCCTAAAGTTTTCACTAGTGATCTAGATGGTGTTCCTCCCGATAGGGATATTAATCTTCTTTTGGACAATCATCCTATTTCTATTGCCCTATATATAATGGCCTTAGATAAGTTGAAGTAACTCAAGGAATAGCTGAAAAACCTCTTAGACAAGGTTTCATACATTCTACTATGTCCTCGTAAGGCGCACCTATCTAGTTCATACATAAGAAGGATGGTTTCGTTCATATGTGCATTTATTATAGATAGTTAAATAAGGTGATGGTACAGAAAAAAATTCTCTTCTAAGAATTGATGATCTCTTTGATCAGCTTTAGGGTGCAAAATTCTTCTCAAAGTTTGATCTTCGATCTGGGTAACATCAGTTAAATTTAGGGATGGGGATATCCCTAGGACAACTTTTCTTACCTGGTATGGGCATTTTGAGTTCTTGGTGATCTTATTTAGCTTGATTAATGCCCCTGCAACATTTATGGACTTGATGAATAGGGTCTTCCATAAGTTTCTAGATTTTTTCATAATTGTCTTTATTGATGATATTTTGGTATACTCTAAGAGTTAGGAAAAGCTTGCCGATCACCTCTACCTAGTGTTGCTGACCTTGAAATATCATCAGGTGTATGCTACGTTCTCTTAATGTGAATTCTAGTTAAATGTTGTAACTTATCTGGGACATGTTGTGTCTAGTAAGGATATCAAGGTGGATCCTCAAAAAGTTGTTGCGGTTAAAAAATAGAGACCCACGACTCCAATTGATATTCGGAGCTTCTTGAGTTTAGTAGGTCATTATAAGATGTTTATGAAAAGTTTTTCTTCTATTGCTTCTCCATTGACCAAGTTGATTTAGAAGAAGGTGAAGTTCTTAAGGTCTGATGCGTGCGATAATAGCTTCGAGAATCTAAAAGATACTTAGACTTTAGCTCCTATCATTACTCTACCTAAGGGTACCGAGAGTTTTTTGGATCTATTGTGATGCATCAAGGGTTGGTTTGGGTTGTTTGTTGATGAAGCATGGCAAGGTTGTTTCTTATTCCTCTAGATAGTTACAGGTTTATGTAATGAACTATCTGACTCATGAAGTGAAGATATTGGTCATTGTGTTCACGTGGAAAATCTGGCATCAATATCTTTATGGGGTGTATGTTGATATTTTTTCTAATTATAAGAGCCTGCAGTATGTGTTCATTTAGAAAGAACTTAATCTAAGGAAAAAGTTGATGTTTGAGTTGCTGAAAGACTATGATATGAGTGTTCACTGCCATACATGTAAGCCTAATATTGTTGTTGATGCTCTAAATAGGTTTACAATAGGTAGTTTCTTGCTTGTGGCTAAGGATAAGAGGGAATTGATTGGTGGTGGTGTGTGTGTTGTAGGTAGCACAATCGTCTCAGTGTTCAGAAGTAAAGGAGAAAAAACTGTTATACCTTCTCTTGATGATGATCAAGGATGATTTCGATAAGAAAAATTTGATGGCCTTTGAGGTCGGCGGTGATGGTATCTTAAGGTACCAAGGAAGGTTGTACGTTCCTGACGTATACTTATTAGGAAGGATCTTAGCTGAGGCCTATGAGTCATTGTAATGATTCATCTTGGTTCAAGAATAATGTATAATAATCTCAAGGATATGTATTGGTGGAATAATATAAAGTGGCCTGTAGCCAAATTTGTTGCTAAGTGTATGGTGTGTCAATAAGTACGGGTTGAGCACTTAAGGCCCGGCGGGCTAATTCAAAAAATTGAATTGCTAGTGTGGAAGTGGGAGATAATAAATATATAGTTTGTTATCAGACTTCCGCGATCGCAGAATCAATGTGACTCCATTTGGGTCATTATGGATTGGATGACAAAGTCTTCCTTCTTCTTGCTAGTGAGGACTGATTATTTTGCCGAGGACTATGCAAAGTTGTTAATTTTGAAGGTCGTAAAGTTTCATGTGTGAACCTATCTTGATTATTTTGGATTGTGGCACTCAATTCTCTTTGAATTTCTCTCTTTTCAGTGTGGCCTAGGGATAAAGGTTAGTCTTTGTACTGCTTTTAACCCGTAGTCATATGGACAAATAGAAATAACTATTCTGACTTTGAAAGATATAATGGGAGTTTATGTAATAAATTTTTGTGGTAGTTGTTATGACTACTTGACTATCATTAAATTTGCCTATAATAATAGTTACCGCACTAGAATTTTTATGGCCCCATTTGAGAGGAGGTGTTGATCTTCTACTAGAAAGTTTGAGGTTGGTAAACCAGAGATATTTGGCATGAATTTTGGTTCACCAAGCTAAGGGAAAGGTAAAGCTGATTTGGGATAGGCTCATGACCACCCAAATTTGCCAAAAGTCCTATGTGGACGTAAGGTGAAGAGAGTTTGACTTTGAGGTTTGAGATTAGGTGTTCTTAAAGATATCTGACATAAAGGGCATAATGTTCTTTGGATAGAAAGGGAAGCTCAGTCTCTGATATTTTTTCCCGTACATAGTTTTAAGAAGGGTTGGTAATGTTGCATATGAGTTAGATTTTCCCACTAGCATGAGTTAAATTCATCTGGTATTCCTTGTGTCCATGTTGCGGAAATGCGTGGGTGATCCTTCATTAGTTGTTCCCTTGGACAACATTGATATTTCAGATGCTTTGTCCTATGAGGAGGTCCCAGTGAAGAATATTGATTATAAAGTTTATTAGTTGCAGATAAAAGATGTGGCTTCCATAAGGTTCTATGGTTGAACCAAAAGTCAGAGGAAGCTACATGGGAAGACGAGAAGGACATGAAGCCCAAGTATCCATTCCTATTCTATATTGCAAAAACTTGTGTTTGAGGTATGTGTGGATTCTAAACATCTTTGTTTTCTAAAGTAGTTAAAGGTAAAAGTAGAGATGTTTGGGGTTTAATTGTGCTAGTCAATTACTTGTCCCATCAACAAAGGACAGATGATCCAAAGAAGGGAGATTGAAATGCCTCGGACTTTGGCCATTACAAATTTCCTAAGCTTTAGTCTCTCTTCCTTTCTTACGACTCACACCATATTTTTATGGTAGGGTTATGGGTCACGTGATCCTAGTCATAAGATAATTAGTGTGTCACTGGCGATGTTTTATCCTGGTTATAAGAGATTCCTCACGAGTCATACGACCATGCGACAAGTGGTTAAGGTCTAGCCGTAAGTTGTCCAGTGTCCAAGCCCCTAGTGCCCTATGTTGGTCATGACTATACCATATGAGTCGTATGTTCTAGTGACGAGTAGGATAAGGGAGTCATATATTAGAAAGGTTATAGTGTCCAATTTTCAATCTTTGTGACGACTCAATTGTAAGAGTTGTATGTTATGTTGATTGCTTAATGTCTTTACTCATAGCCACCTGTGGGTTTTCTACAACTTTTAAGATGAGGGTATTTTGTATATTTCCCACCCTATGCCCTTAAGACCCAATATCTTATAACATCTTTTGGCCATCCATTACATTCTTTAAAAGATCAAACACTCTCTAAACTTTCTCTAAAACTTCTCAAGAATGATTGGGCTAGGGTTTCTTCAAACTGGACATCTAATGACTCAAAGATCAAGTTCTTTCTATGAATCATCATAACTCAAGAATGTGACTCTTCCCTTGTTGATAGTTTACTAAAATCACATATTTTAGGTATTGTTCATGAAACATTAATGGTTGTTTTTAAAACCATGGTTGAGGGTTTGAATGCATAAGTTTGAAGTATTGTTTTCTAATGGTTTAAATTATGACTATACATGTTTTGATAATGGTTGTGCACATGTGGGTGCATGGGAACTATGATTTAACAAATAGGTCATGTTTAAACTTAAATTTGTTGGGTTTTTTTCTTTTATAATGGTATGGCCTCAACTTTTTTGTGAAAATGTCAACGAGAATGACCTAGTAACAAGTTGAATTGTGTTTTTATTTAAGGCATTGGTTTACAAATGTTAATGATTGGTAATTGGTTTATGAAGGACTTGTAGGTCACAAATTGATTTGAAATACTAAATGGGTTTGATCCCATAAATGTTTAATTGAATTGATGTGTTAGTTTAGACAAATGGTTCGAGTCCCAACTTTATTAACAAAGGTTATGGCATGTTGTCGCTTGCAAGTAGTGTTGGTATGATGTTATAAACGAAATGACTTTTGTAAGTAATTGGATTAAAGGTTTTTTATGTGAATAAATGTTTTAAGGGACTTGCAGCTAGTCTATGAAGTGGAGTACGAAGGAATAAGACTAGAAATCGCGCTAGCCTTTGCAGGTAACTATGTGATCGAGAGGTTTGAGTCCCTAATAATGGCGTATATGGATATGGATAATCTAAGGTTAATGTGGCTATACGAACTGGGGCCCTTTAATCTATGGGAGAGATTGGCCTATATAGCTTGTGGATTCCTTATTTAATGATGGTTATGCTACACGGCCTATGTTAAGTTTTTTGAATTCATGCTAAACCTTGTTCCCTACCCCAGCATGTGGAATTATATTCATATATGCATTTCATATGAAATAATGCCTTGGATTTTTCTCTAGTTTTTAACTATTATCATGGCATTATTTTGATTATTTATCCTTGGGTTACATACTAGCGCTCCAATCGCTAACCATCTTCAGACGTTATTTCCCCACACGATACAAGCACCAAAACGTCTGATACTTTCCTACGCAGTGATTAAGTGTTCTAGATAGTTAGTGAGTTGACATGAAGTTGTGAGCTTTCATACTTAATGGATTCATTTCATGGTCCTTATTTCCTATGCCTTTGACCTTATTTTGACTTTATTTTGGCTACTGTCGGGGGTACGTCTCGATATTTTATTAATTTCAATTTTGTAGAGGCTTTGATGGACTACTGTTGACTTGGGTTATTTGCTTTGTTATTTGGAGATGGACGGTTGTCCAGTTGCTAGTGGTTGGTATAGACTTATCATGAATTGTTATTAGTTTTATTCTATGCTTTCTTGTTATATGTTTGAAATTCTCCTAAGACATGTGGTTGTTCTGCTGGTTAGCCTAGATGAAGGGGGTGATCTCCGATTCATGTGAGACTTGAGATACCTGTCATGGCAAGGCCCTGGTTCGATCGTGACACTAGCTAGAGAATTCTTCTTTACATTTTTCAAAGATATGAAACCCTTATGATAATAATTCTCCTGCTGGAAGTAATTTGCACGGCTCATCTAGTGCTAACCTAATATTGAAAGGTTTTCTTCAAGTCTCCTTCTCTTCCATAATGACTACATAGATGTTTGTGCACTATATATCTAATACAATGAACTACTTTTCCATGAGACCCAAGTTATTATGTCTTGCACTCATTTCAAAGCCTTTCACCAGTGTTGATACTTTGACCAATTAGATTAGAATGGATTTGTGAGGATTTGGTCTATTTTAGTGATTTATAAAGTTCTTCCTTTAGACGGACTAAGTCGCTTTATGAATCTTCATTCTTATGGAGGGCTATCATAAGGTGCTTTTGAGAATCCCTCAATTTATCTTCAAGCTCAATATGAAGATTTGAATCTTTTCTAACCCTTATCATCAAAATTATTTACTTTCTCCAGTGACTAAATAAATTCATGTTAACGGATTTCAACTTAGTAAACTTTTCTTTGGTTTTAGATATCTGAAGAGTTGAAGCAACTAATTCAAGCTCCCAATTCTCTACTTTTTCTTCTAGAGCATTTTTCTCAGTAGTCAGTTCACACATAGAGTAAATCAATACATTTGCTAGCTTCTTTATCTTTCTAGCAGAGTAGTTATCTAAAGTTTCCTTAATGTCAAAGAGAGTTACCTCATTTTCTTCTTCAATCTTCAGTATTTCCAATGAGAGGAAACAAGGAATCATAGTTAACAGCACACTTCTCCACAGGCAATATGGACACATCTTCAACCTTCTCAGTTTCATCAGATTCATTGGAGGAATATCCCTACACTGTTAGGGCTTGCCTTACTACAGAATCAGTTCCAGCCTTTCTTTTTGATTTTGAAAGGACCTATTCCCTGTTCTTTCCTTTATCACCTCCAGTCTTAAAATATTCCTGGCAATCCATTTTTTGCATTCGAAAGTCCTTAATGAAATGCTCAGTACATCCACAGTTGTACTTTAACATTGCCACCTTATTGCGGCTACTTCCACTTCGTTGAAGCTGAAAAATTTTCTTCATAGCTCTTACAATTCTTTCTAAAAAATAGGCAACACCACTGTCTTCTTCGCTTGAATCAAATTTTAATTCCTTCTGTTCCAGAGATTTTTCCTTTTTGCTTGATTCTTCTCTTATCCTTGCTGCCTCTTGAGATCATAAGTATTTAGATTACCAATGATTTCATCCATTATAAGAGTCTACAGGTTTCATGTGATAGTAATAGCAACCTTTTTGCTTTCCAAGGACTTAGGAAGAACACCTAACATTTTTCTCACTTGATTATACAAAGGAATTATTTCTCCTAAGCGGTGTAGCTCATTTCTGATAGAAGTGAATCCTCTTTTCTTTGCTTGAATAGTCTCTCCTTCATTCATGGTGTAGGTTTCATACTAAATAGTTAGCATGTCAAATTAAGAATCATTCACATCAGTTGTTCCCTTTCTAGCTATCTTTCGGAAATCCCAGATCGCTTTATCATTTTCACAAGTAGAAATCCTGTGATACTCATCATGTCTTATGTTGTAGACAAGCAATTTCTTTGCCTTGTTATTCTTATCCATTTTATTTTGATCTTCACCATCAAATTCTCTGTTGTTTTTTACAACCACCCTTGCTATGTATCCTTCTTTGACCTCTCTAACACGAACATGAGGACCATTAAGTATTATATCTATCAAGTCATTTTCCTCAGCCATAATGAAGCCAAATATCCTGGTTTTCTACCACCCACAGTACTGCCCATTAAATTGGGGTGGACTAGTGGTATGAGGAGCATTCGTAATGAATAAATCACTCTAGGTATGAACTATTTTAGTCTGTCCATGCTCTGATACCAATTGTTGAAACATGGGGGGTTGTACCAAAATATGAGGGAGCAGTTCCCTTAGAGTTAAGACACATCCAATTAAATAGCAAAGCAGTAAGGAAACAAAACTTTACAAGAAATTAAAGAACACAAATATTTAACGTGGAAACATCCTTGCTCAAGGGAGCAAAACATAGCTTGCCCTCATAGGAACTCAATATCACTATAATCAACCTCCTTATTGCTGACTCAATGGGAACTTAACTCTAAACTCCATCAGTTTGCAATAACTCTTTTATAATCCTACCTTAACAACTCTGCCAAGAACTTATCTCGATATTGATTAACTCTAACCAATATCAAACTCAGGTAACTCTAATTAAACACTATCAAGAAAAAAATAAAAGAGCATTACTCTTATAACATGAGTAATTCAATTACAGACTCAAACATGACTCAAGAACACTCACTATTTTAGCACACAAAGAAACTATAAACTTGAGAAATGTTGCGAAGCTGAGTTTTTGCTGATTTTTCACATGAAAAATATGATTTCAAAAACTTCTCAATGGAGATGCATTCTTTTCTCGTTATATTGGAAAAATGATTAGGGCAGAAATCTAATTGGGAAAAGTGTCCTGACTGGTAATTATCTCACCGGCATAGTTTATTACACTAGATGACAAAATTGAGTAGGCCATGTGATAGTTTTATGTTTCCATAAAGACTTACGGACCCAGTCACTTATTGTCAACTTATAATCATTAAAATAGATGTATAAGACGTACCCTCTAAGACCCTAATTTTTATCATAACATGGCCTATACTATGATATAAGGTCTCTCTATCCCCTTGACATTAGAATATTTCACCTCAATAATTTGTCTATCGCATGCCAAGACCCCAACCGGCCACGTCAAGTTTGATGCCTAAATGTTTCCTTAAAAGAGGTAGTGGAAGGGTTTGGGATATCAAATATGTCATTGGTAGTGTCTGCATCCACCGAGGCCCTCTTGAATAATAAGCAAATTATGAGAAGAAGTACTGACTCGATCATGGTAAAGAGGTTAGCATAAAACTTTTTAACAGCCTCCATGTTCTTCTTAGGGACGAAATAAATCAATATCTCCCACTAAAATTAATTCAGGAAAGCAGCATACCCTAACAACTCCTTCTCTACATTCTTCATCATTATCCCTCATTCTTAGATGAAACCACTAGTGTGTAGCCGTTTGTCATAATAGTCTAAAATATTTAGTGGTGAGGAATCTGTGATAGAAAGGTTGTTGTAAAAGTATGATCCTATAAAAACCATGAAAACAAGTTATAACAAAAATAAAAAATAATGGGAGGTAAATATAATTCAATGATTTGGGAAAATACAAAACTGCGGACACATTACCTAGTACCGCTGTAGTGGATAAATAATCATTGCAACATTATCTTAAAAATATTATATTCCAATAAGAAAATACCTGTGCAGTGGTAAGGTTACCATTATAGTAATTCATCATCTTCAACTAGCCAGCCTCGCTTCCTATAGCATATTTTATACTTTTCTACCTAAATTTTTAAAATAAAGCAAAGATCTGGGAAGTTTTAGTGAAACTTTTCACTAATATAGGATTGTGAAACAAACGAGATTAAGCCCCAATCGAAAGAAATTATTGGAGAAGATGACCTTTAATCTTTCACCCATTCCAAGGTCAAAATCGACTATGAACTACATTAATCATACATCTCAAATGCTATTGGACCATTGAAATATAAGAGAATTTAGAATGACAACTACTATGTTCAAAAATACCACCAAAGATAAAGTTCATAAAATTTCACGCAAAACCACTTGAAATATCCCTAATACAACGTAATTAAAAGGGGGGAAATATTTAAAGTTTGTAAGAGTGACAAAGAATTTACCTTAAATTCATAGAGAGGATTTTTGCTAAAAAATAAAAGAATTTTGGATAGACTTAAGAAAAATAGAGGAAAATGAAATTTTTCCTCTATCAAACTATCATGAACCGCTATTGTAGTTGGTTATCGCTGTAGTAGTTTTTTACCACTCAGTGGTAAAATTACATTGAAATCAATCAGGTCATGAATTTTTGTGCCTATGGTATAGTATCAAATTTTGGTAATCATAATTTAAAGTTATCATATGAATTTTTTATGTGTACCATCTCAGGGGAGAGCATGGGGATAATCATCGAGCCTAATTTTTGCAGTGTTGTAATAGTAACTCATTAATGGAGCATGAAAGTATAATGAGCTAGTAAATGTTATGTAATCCCCCTTATTGTTTATCATACTTAAAATTGGTCTATCATTTGTGCATTTGTCAAAACCTCAACCTTACGGCTAATTTTGGACAAACTATGGATAAATTAGGATCTTATATAATGATCCAAACCATTGATACATGTGAATATACCACAAAAGTAAGTTATAATAGATAGTTGGTTGAAAATGGATGAAAAAATTTTAATCGGGAGAAAATTAGAGCTTACGGAAATTGGGACACGAGGCACAATAAAGGATTAGGCTGGACTATTTGTAATTTTTATAGTGATCGGATAACTGCTGTAGTGGTAAAAAGTCGTGTTCCAACCATGGGATTTTTAAAAATCCTATTTTCTTTTATTTCCCTAGGTCGCCCCCTTCCTCCAAACACACTCTTAAAAATCTTATCTTTCCAAGCATGAGATTTAAAATATCAAGGTTCATAAGAATGGTTTTGAGACACACTCGGAGGGAACTTGATATAGGAATATGTTTAGCACTCATAGCTCTATAGCATTATGTTTTACCTATGAGGTAAGATAATGTATATTTTGTTAAAACTAGACTTGTGCAAGCTGAAATAACCATTAATATTAATGTTGGGACTATCATGGATTATGTTATCGAGCACAGAGTTGGATAACCAAAAATATTTAAATTACGGATAGGCATGAATATGCTTAATTATTGTATATTAAGTTAAGATTTGATTTGGGATAAGTGAAAAATAATATTACAGGGCACATACGTATAATAAATTATTTTATAGGGGTCAGGTAATGAGGAAGGTTCATTGAGATAATGGAAAATGGTAAAAAATGGATTTAAGTTGGCTTGACTAATACATAAATGCTTAGATGTTGTAATTGCATTAGGGAAACTTGAGTAATTTTAATGTCTTGATTATCATGATTGATGCCTTTCAAAGCTTAGAAGTCTATATATTTAGTAATAAGGTATTGTTATTAGCTACTTTGTTGTATCGACATTATTTTTATATTGTCGTGATCAATGTTTTACAGAGTTCATAAGATAATGTGAATCTTATGGTTGGGGTGCGATTAAAAGGAAAATGCATTATAATGTGAACGTGAGTAACGACAATTTATAAGGGTTCATGGTATGTTGTAATTCGGATATTTATATATCTTAATATTATGGTTAATGATCAAATGATCCAAACAATTGTTGTTGTACTTAAACTTTATTAGCTCTGTATTTGGTTTTTTGACCAGAAATCTAGGATTGCCTTCTAGTATACCTTATGATTCATTTACAGCAATGTTTTTCATTTGCATTTAGTTGATGTGTTGAGATGATAAGGGTCGGGTACCGTGCAACTACGTATACGCTTCTTGTAAGAATTGGAACTTTATATGATGTTATGATATTTTTATACTAATTATTGACGTTAATAATTTCTAATACTGGCTGGCTAATGATGCTTATAAGTACATGTAGTTGTATTGATGCTACACTTCCAAGCATCTGTTAGGAGGTACGACCATGGTGAAGGTCTATTAGAGTTTATATAGCTGCAATATTGATCACTGAGCTGCACCTCTTGTAATTTTTATCCTACATAGATGTTGCATCATGGATATTCCTACTCATAGTCTAGTTCTTTTGTATAAGTTTAGGGTAAGTATATGGTAGTCACTTATAGTTATTTTTCGTATTTACTTACCATATTAAAGTATTAAAACAAGTTTTGGAAAAAATTAAATGAGTAATCTTATTTGAACTTGATTTGAATTTTTGATAGTGGATATCAAATTAACAAGTGTAAATCATAGTAACTTCAACATTTGGTTGATTTGTAGGAAATCCAATGTTATTCTATATAAGGTCGGTATAGGTAGTTTCCCATCATTACTCGATGGGATTTGTCATCATGCGGCGATTTCTAAACTCTGTGAATGGATTTGTCTGAATTTCAAGCAGTTTTGTTTAGAGATTAGCTAAATAGTACTAGTGACTTGCTCTCCTTTCTTTAATTCGAACTCTCCTGAGTACATTTTAGTGCCTTTTGCATGTGAGCTCTTACGTGCATTATGGTGTATGAAAGTGTAGTTGAATCATAATCCCAGCATAAAATCAATACAAAGTTACAATTCCATCTTTATTACTCTTGGTCTTATGTCATTCTGTTAATCCCATGTCATGATACGCATAAATGAATTCATCCTACTCCATGTTTACATTAGACATTCAATCATAATGTTAGTGTCCATATCTAAAAACTAAGTGACAGGGATTTCCTATCCTTTCAACTTAGTCTTTAATTAAGGACCAATATTACCAATCAAAAAATATTACAACACCTCAAAAGTCCATAGCAAGATTAGAATATGCTTCAAGTAAATCTATAACAAAACATCACGTTTTTGTAATGAGAAGTTATTTGGACACGTATTAAATCCACAAGTAACTCCTATCTAATAGCCATGCTAAGATCCTCCCCACCATTTGAATTCTTTTAAAGAATCATTCTATAGTCAACTTAAAACAATTGTATTTCAGAGATTCTTAAGTATTTTTGAGATTCAGATCCATCCAATGAATCGTCGTTGAGTTTTCCTTCTAATGCATCAAATTTCATGTTAATCTAGATCTGGATCAAAGAGTTATGGCCCTTTTAGTAATGCACTGTCCAATAATGAGATCCCATGAACCATGGTTATATTGTACGAATGTACCCTACTTTCATATGGATAAAACAAATATAACAAAATAAAAGTGAACAAACATAACTCCCAACCATGAAAGGATCCCACAATCTTTGTCACAGCCGATGATCATAGGTACAATCTTGGTTTCTAAAGTTTGTTTGACTTGGACATCACACTACGAACAAAGGTACAGTCATAAGTTGGTTCCAAAATTTATACCATGTCTCATATGATAGATTCAAAATAAGCCTCAAAAACATCCAATAACCCACGAGCACCAACCATGATCGCAGGTGGGTCCCACAATCTTTGTATTTTTGTAGATCACGTTCTGCAATGTTTTCTATTACTGTTTATAAGGGGATTTCAAATATTTCCCCAATAATTAAACCCTTAAACTACCCATTTAGACTAACCCAAGGCTAATTATTAAACCTAAATTAACCTAAGTCTCTTATTACCTTAAAATTCAAGCAACATTAGAAAATTTAAAGCTAACCTTCAAATTTTGTTCATCAAGAAAGAAATTAAGGTTCTTCAGCACCAAGCTTCAAATTCAAAAATTTAAAAAGTTTTATGCTTTAAAGTATGTTTATTTCATCAATGTTTTCCTTTAACCCATTGAGTCTAGAAATACACTCATTTCCTCAGTAAATTCGAAATTTCAAAATTAGGGTTTTCTTACGATCATGATTCATCTGGTATCTCAGTATGCCATACCTAGTAGATTATAAATATAAATATCTCCATGATATATTTTATTTCTACTTATATAATTCATGAACCTTCTTTTTAATGATCCTATCATGATTTTGGACTGGTATCGTATAAATACATTTTTCATTCATGTTATTGAATTATCATAAAATTATCATGAGTAGTGTAATTTATCAAAGATCGCCAGTTATGAACACTCAATGCCTTCGGATCCCACGTATTGATAATTAAATTCTTAGTCCTTTAATTCCACATGTTTAAGATTTATTAAGATATAGTGTCTCTATCTCGATCTTACACATCAGAATCAATAAACTTCATTATGCTTAGTTTTATAAACTATTAGTGTGATATTTGATAAAGTATATTCAAAAAAATATTTTTAGATAATATATATACTATTAAAATATTTGATTTTTTCCTAATTCAGGATTTAGTATTTACGTCTTACCTTATAGATTTCTTTCAAACTCCCTGTCCTCATATATTTCATTTATGCATCTTACTCCCTTCATATTAGGTCTCCTATAAAATTACAAGATTTATGATTCAGAAACACATGATTCATATATATTTAATCATAACATAACTAGGATCTTTGGTTCATAATAATAAGGTAAATGACATGTATGACATCCAGATATGTTATTAACTCTTTTGAACATTTTTTTAAAAATTAAGTTCCCGATTAGTATGGTATCTGGAATGCCATCGATGATCATGGATCAACTTTCTTAATAAGAAAAGTCACTAGTTTTTAACAATTATGGACAAAATGTTTGAAGAGCTATAAGTTATATTCAATTGGGAGTAATTCTTAGCACTTAGTTAGATTAGGGTAAAGCAAAACCCAAGTCCCACAACTAAATTCCACCATAGGTACGATATTATATTTTGCCTCCATGGGGTCAATAGTTTATTCACACCAAATCACGTTTCTCTATCCCCTGCAATGTATTGAATACCCAACCAATAAGAGCTACATGTTGGGCTTGCTGTTTTCTCAAATAGGGAATGTCAGTTAATGATATCTCCTATGTTTCAGACTTTGATCTTTTATTGACCTTGTATTAAGCATAATATTGATCAGTTATACATTTATTTTTTGGGTCATTGCATCAGTTTAAATTTCTCAGTGTTATATTCCGTTTAGTTTTGTATGATTAGCATGTTCACTTACATAATGCATAGTAAATATCTTAAACACTCAGTACATTCAAAGTATTGTCCCCTTACTTTCTTCTACTCTATATTGTATTATAATATATGATTAGATGTTCAACATCCATCTCAAAATCATCATGATCCTATATCACCTAAGCATTTGAGTTTGGTGAGTCCTTATCTATTGAGGACAAGACTTATGCTTATTTGTATTTATTTTATTAAATTAGTTATTAGACAGTTAGAGTTAGATGGAGGCTTGTACCAACAACTCGTCGAAGTAGAGTGTTTCTGACATACATACTAGTATGTTTGACTTTTTGATTTATTAAATCTATTCAATTTTAAATTCAGTATTGAAATTTTTTTAAACATCATAATGTTATTTAAATTTCAGCATCCGCTCAGTGAATCTCATTCTACTTAGTGTTCTCAGTGTCATGCCAGACTATGTCTTAGTTTTGGGTTAGGTGTGACTCTAAGTATCATTTTATGACTAAAGGTTTGTCTTTTGCATTGAAAAATATACTAACCACAATCATGTATCCTACATTTTTAAAGAACATACAATCATATCTAGGTTTTTGGATTGTTGGCTGATCCACTAGGTCTTGAAATATGATAATGTGATAATGATCTGGGACATGGGCCCCATACTATCTATAAACCCTGAGAGTACCTTCTTATAGACAATCCTAAGCCACACACTCCATAACTCCCAATAGAAAAACCAAAGTATCTTAGAGTAGCAACAAAAATAGGTGGAGTCTAAACTGGACCCAATTCTATGCCTCGATCAGATCACCACAGCCACATACTTATTCTCATGGGACTCTTCCCTTGGAACAACCAGAGAGGCTACCTAAGCCTTGCCTCTACAATAGACTTGGCACCAACTACCTCCCCTACATGTCCTCATGCCCTAGAATAGGTTGTATGTTTGTATGATAAAATAGTCTCCTGATTGACGTCCAACAATGCACAAATTATCATGATCTTTGGAGGAATAAGATAAAGAAAATAAATAAGCAATTAAATCAATTCCAATTGATTAGAAAGAAGAAAAATCTATTTTCCTAATTTATTATAGACCCTCAAAGATAAATAAAAGACGTCTCCAAACCATTCCAAAAGATTCTATTAGACATCAATTGTACTTCTGAAACCAATGAACCTGAGGCTCTAATACCATCTTTTTATGACCAGAACTCGAGTTATCGTGACACCTATCCCACCCAACCTTGATATGTAAGATAAATTAACACAAAGTGAGAGTGTAGACCATATTTTCTCAAATGACAAAGCGAGAGTGTAGACCATATTTTCTCAACAACATCATCAACTAAACGTAATACAATGTGATGGAGAAAACCACTAAAACTAATAATATCCAACACAACCATATACACTGACACTTGGAAATGCCACAACTAATCTATTAACTCAACCAACGACATGAAACCTTACACAATTAATAATGCAAGTGTAACGTCCCAAAATCCGAGTCCAGGAGCATCACACAGTGCTTGAGGCTACGAGTAACCCCAAGCTAACATTTTGAGCAATTTTCATTCAGTTCAACACGAATCAATGGGGTTTCCATAAATAACCCTCAAATATCAATAGAGTAATTACCATCCAATAATAAAAGAATTTCAGAAAGATAACAAAATACGACTTATTAGTCAACTCCAAATATCTATACTAGTCTGACAAGCCTCTAAGAAAATCAATAAAACCAGCGAGCCATGAAGACATCCCCCAACTGACTTCTACTCAGTTATCAAATGTAAAAAATTCTGTGAAACCAACATCAGATATCACGTCCTCAAACCATGAGGACTCACCACGACAGAGGATAGAGAACAACGTGCCCGAAGAATCACTGTTGAACCAGAAACTGATCACCTGAACCTACATTCCGAGAAAATATAGCCCACATTCGAAGATGTAGGTCAGTACTATGGAAAGGAACCGAGTATAAATATGGAAAGTCCATATTTATCTCTTCCCACTTCTAGGTGGGAATACTAAACTCTTGCATCATACCACTAGGTCTTTGGTGTTCAACCTTAACCTGTTGGCATGTTGCACACTGACCTACAAACGCTGCTATATCATTCTGCATGTCACTCCACCAACAGATTTCCCACAAGTCTCGGTACATCTTGGTGGCACTAGGATGAATAGAATATCATGCCCCATGCGCTTCAGCCATAATCCTCTATCTCATATCATCAACATTCGGGACACACAATCTACCCTGCAATCTCGACAAACTATCTCCCCCTTGGGAGGAAACCTCTACTTTTTGGTCCTTGACTGACTCCTTCAGTCTGACCAAACTAGCATCTAAGTATAGCTTTTCCTTCACTTCAGAAACCAAGGAGGATTCGGAACTACTCTGAACCCCTATACTACCTTCACCAGAGTCATACAACCTAACCCCCAATCTAGACAAATGATGTACAACATGAGCCAACTCTTTCTTACTTTCTACCACATGAGAAACACTAACCATGAACACTCTACTTAGCGCATCTGCCATAATATTAGCCTTGCTCAAATGGTACAACAAACTCATATCATAGTTCTTTAACAATTTTAACCATCATCTCTGCCTAAGATTCAATTCTCTCTGGGTAAACACATACTGCATACTCTTATTATCAGTTAAAACATCAACATGGACACCATACAAATAGTGTCTCCAATTTTTCAAAGCAAACACAACAGCAGCCAACTCAAGGTCATGGATGGGGAAATTTTTCTCATGAGGTTTCAACTGTCTAGAAGCATAAGCTATCACCTAACCCTTCTGCATCAATACGCAACCCAACCCAACTCTCGAAGCATCACAGTACACCACAAAACCATCAACACCATCAGGCAAAGTCAAAACAAGGGCTGAAGTGAGTCGAGTCTTCAACTCTTGAAAACTCTTCTCACAAGATTCGAACCACAAAAACTTCACTTTCTTTTGGGTCAACCGAGTCATAGGAGATGCTATAGAGGAGAAAACCTCAACAAAACGGTGGTAATAGCCAGCTAAACCCAAGAAACTTTAGATATTAGTCGGAGAAATAGGTGCACGCCAATTTCTAACAGCTTTGGTCTTTTGGGGATCAACTCTAATACCCTCGAAAGAAATGATATAATCTAGAAAAGTACCTGACCTTAGCCAAAACTCACACTTACTGAACTTGGCAAATAACTTGTGATCTATAAGGGTTTGCAATATAGTTCGGAGATGATCAGAATGTTCATCCTCATTATGGGAGTACACCAGTATGTCATCAATGAACACTATGACAAACATATCCCGATATGGTCTGTCCATAACAAGTTAGGAAAGCAATTTTTGGGATGTCACACTCCCTAACTTTAAGTTGATGATAGCCGGAATGAAGGTCTATCTTTGAGAAATAACTTTCACCTTACAATTGGTCAAACAAATTATCTATTCTTGGAAGGGGGTACTTATTTTTTACGGTGACTTTATTCACTTTGCAGTAATCAATGCATATACGCGAAGAGCCATCTTTCTTTCTCACACACAACACAGGAGCACCCCAAGGAGAAACACTGGGCCTTATGAAACCTTTATCTAGTAGATCTTTGAGTTGCTCTTTCAACTCCTTAAGTTCTGTAGGGGCCATATGGTAAGGAGGAATAGAAATGAGTTGAGTATTGAGAAGAAGATCAATCCTGAACTCTACCTCTCTATCAGGAGGTATCCCTGGGAGATCATTCGGAAAGACATCAGAAAACTCATTGACAATGTTAATAGACTGGAGAGTTGGAGTCTCAGTCTTAGTGTCTTTAATTCTAACCAAATGGTGAATACACCGCTTGGAAATAAGCTTTCTAGCTCTAAGGTAAGAGATAAAATGACACTTGGGTGACACAAAATTCCCAGACCACTCAAACACGGATGCACCCGAAAATTGAAACTTGACCATTCAGGTCCGACAATCAATAGAGGCATAAGAAGAATATAGCCAGTCCATACCTAGAATCACATCAAAATCTACCATGTCTAAATCAATCAGGTCAGCCAACAAGACTATGAAGAATGGTAACAGGACGATTTTTATACACTTTATGGGCAACAATCGAATCACCCACTGCGGTAGAAACTAGGATAGGCTCAGGAATACTCTCAGGACTCATTTCAAGATTCAGAGTAATCAAAGGTGTAACATATCAGAAACTGGATTCAAGATCCAACAAAGCATACACATCAAACTAAAATATATGAAGCATACCAGTAACAACATCGGGAGAGTCCTCCTATTCCTAGCGGGATGGTAAAGCATAAAATCTATTCTGGCGCTACCTGTCAGCATTGCTAAAAGAGGCGCCCTGAGCTGGGGCTGGGCAAGTCGATGGAACTTGAGCACTAACAGTCTAAGTCTGGGTCTGAGGGCGATAGTCACGACGCCTTTGTCCATCCTGTGGACAATCTCTAACTCTATAACCCATGTCACCACACCAGAACCAACCCCTCTTCTCACCCCAACACTCACCCGAATGAGCCCTACCATACTTAGGACACAGGGGATGATTTGGCTTACTATCAGCACTGTACTGGGACCTTGATGCATATGACCTACTACCTTGCTCCTACCTATCTCTAGGCATGGAAGTACTAGCAGATGACAATGCTGCCATAGACTAACGATCCTAATACTGAGGGCGACTTTATCCCTGCGATCTAGTCTGACCCTATCTGTGCTGCTCGGAGCTAGCTCTCTTATTTTCTCTCATTCTATCTCTCTCCTTAATCTTCTGCCTTAATTTGTTGGGCATGAGTCATCAGCCTAGAAAGATTCATCTCACTATTCAGCATAGCAGACCTACACTTCTTAACCATATAAATAGATACTCCAGTCACAAACTTACTCATACTAGCCTGATTATCAGCCACTAAGTTTGGAGCATACTTGGCCAACTGATTAAACTTTAGACAGTACTCCCTAATAGTCATAGAGCCCTATCGCAGGTTCATAAACTCTTCCACTTTTGCCTCCCTCATCTCCAAAGGGAAAAATATATCCAGGAATGCATCCTGGAACTCTTGCCAAGTCGTAAGGATAGCTCCCTCACCTCTACCTTTCCTCCAACCAATAACCCAGTCATAAGCAAGGTCTTTCGACCTATACGTAGCCAACTCCACACTATGTTCCTCAGATACATGCATCACCTAAGTAATCTTCTGCACCTTCTCGAAAAATAACTGTGGATCCTCATCAGACTTGGACCCATAGAATTCCAGCGGATTCAGCCGAATAAAGTCACGATCCTGGCAGCAATTAAATCAACTCCCTGCTGCAGTGGAGCCGGGGCTGGGTTGGCTTGAATATTTGTAGTAACAGCTTGGGCCAGTGCTAGAAAGGTTGCCCGAAATTCAGCATAAGACACGTTTTCATTCAATGGGTCAGCGGGTTGAGGTTGCTGACCATCATTATTTCTTCTCGCTTGATGTGGAGGCATATTTCTGAAAAAGGAGAGCACAAATCAATAACGGAGAGAGACACTTTAAGCATGATAGACTTCTGAAAGAAAGAATCAGACTTTTTGCTAAAATGTCTTGTAGCCTCTTGCTTATAGATGTGGCGTGCTACACACCAATGATCAAGACTCTACTTAATGCGGCTTGTCAGACTCCCTAGGACACCTTAAAACCTTAAGCTCTGATACCAAGTTTGTAACGCCCTAAAATTTGGGTCTCGGAGCGTCACACGGTGCTTGAGGCTACGAGTATCCCCAAGCTAACTCTTTGAGCCATTTTCATTCAGTTCAACAAGAATCAACGGGGTTTTCATAAATAACCCTCAAATATCAACAGAGTAATCACTATCCAATAATAAAAGAATTTCAGAAAGATAACAAATATGATTTATTTGTCAACTTCCAATATCTATACTAGTCTGACAAGCCTCTAAGAAAATCAATAAAACCAGCGAGCAATTAAGACATCCCCCAACTGACTTATACTCAGTTATCAAATGTAAACAATTTTATGAAACCAACATCAGACATCATGTCCTCGGAACATGAGGACTCACCACAACAGAGGATATAGAACAACATGCTTGAAGAATCATAGTTTAACCAGGAACTGAGCACCTAAACCTACATTCCGAGAAAAATGCAGCCCACATCCAAGATGTGGGTTAGTACCATGGAAAGGAATCGAGTATATGGGGGTGTATGCAGTTTTAGAAACATCATCATCATAAATATTTATAAGAAATATGCAGGATATATGAAAGACTCACATAGCCTAAAGAAAATAATCATAATCATGAGAGGATAAAAAAAGTACAATAACACATGTTAGTCATCATATAATTTGTCAATCACTTTCAATTCATCAAGAATATCAATGCTCATAATGCAAATATAATTTAAATCTTTCGAAAGAATAACTTTCACAATTCCACTTTCAAATCACTTCACCATTCACTATAGACACAAGGAAACACACACACACTGGGAGATCCTATAACCGACATAAACCATATGATCCACAAAGAGTCCAACATCCAACCCACGTTGGGGAGAGCTGTCCTATCTTTTCCATCAGAGTAGGACTTCCAATATCAATACAAAAACACTAGTGATCACTATATAAATTAGCCTCAGGCATACGTCCTACGAGGGCACGTAGTTCTAGGAAAGTATGTTCACTTTATACCTCCCACCTGGTGCTAAAGAGTACTCTCGAACTTAGATCAGATCATTTCAAAGACAATCAGCAACAAAAAAACTTTCATCAATATATAAGTATACATCGGGAGCCATCATGCTACCCATTTAACATAATCAAACACATTATGGATTTCTTTCACATTCGAGTTCAAAGTGACTTCATTAAGAACAAAAGGTCAAATCATTCAACACATTTCAAATAGTCAACATCAACTTGCTTATAGGACACATTTTCTCAAAGACACAATTTCAAATAGGGTTCAAGACCCAAATATCAAAATCATGATAAATATCGTTCAAGATTCATGCTTTATATCACCACACATGTAAATCCATCTTTCAAAATGATAGACATGAAAATTTCATAATAATCATCATAGAATATG
This sequence comes from Capsicum annuum, assembly GCF_002878395.1. NCBI lineage: Eukaryota > Viridiplantae > Streptophyta > Magnoliopsida > Solanales > Solanaceae > Capsicum > Capsicum annuum. Next base: position 134,607,484 of record NC_061119.1, on the reverse strand, counting down.
AGTTCGTGCTTCAAAATAAAAATAATCAAGTAAACCTCATGTCTTCATAAAGAAAATTACATTTGGGCACAAGAACGAAAGAGTGCTCTTGTTAATAAAAAAACCCCACATACCTTGAATGATGAACTTTAGATCGATACTCATTTTTGAGATATTAATCATGCCTTTGAATGATGGTTCTTAGAGTACTTGAACTAGGAACTTGGAATCTTGAATAAATTTGCAGAATTAATGGTGAACTTTGGAGGTTCTTGAAGTTGGATGTAGGAGCATAGGGTTTTCTTTTTGAGGGAATTTGATGAAATATAACATATAATACTTCTAATAGGCTTTAATATAGGGTTTGGATGGATTTTGGGTAAGGGAAAATGACCAAAACGCCCCTAAAAATCAAATAATTCTCGAATCTATCCTTCGGTGGACTATTTTGATAGTCTAAAGTAGATCAATCATAATGTTTTACTTTGATATCCAAATTGGATGAAACTAATTTCATTTGAAAGAGGGCTCTCATATCTTTCTGTTTATATATAGTATCTCACCCATATCATTGTGCACAAGGATTTATGGTCATTTGATGTTGACCCAAAAATTTTCTTTTGATAGGCTAAAGTAGATCGACCATAATTTTTTGCTACGATAGACAAATTGGATGAAACTAATTTCATTAGAAAGAGGACTCGCAGAGCTTTTTGTTGATATATAGTAGATCACCCAGATAATTATGTACAAGGACTTATGATCATTTAAAGTTGGAGAAAAAATACTCCAGGCCTTAGTACTCTTTCCTGCACGTTTTACTGTTCACTACTATTAACGGTTCGATCGGAATGTTCATAACTCTTTGCTCGGGTGTCTGTTTGGGTTATCCACATAACGTTGGAAAGCATTTTTATACTCTATGCAATGGTGGGTCATAATCTAAGACATTCCTCACAAAAAATTTATAATTCATTCTAGAAGATAGAACCCAACACGTTTACGCACAAAATTTCAACGAAAAATTTTCTGGGATATTACAGCAAGTCAAGTACAGATATCCTGATTAAACTGTTTCACAACTCACATTATTAAAAGAACACCATTTTAATAGTCAAATATGCACTCACCATACTAAGTCAACTATCAATAGATGCAATGAGAATGATACACGCCACGTAATTTAATGTGGATTATGATGAGAACATATATAATTTATGTCTATCCTATCCGTATACACTCGTTGTTTGATAAAGCTTGTAGGGACCCATGGGGACACGCAAAGTCAATATACACATCCAGCTCTACCCCAAGTGTCGTCAGATACTAATAATCATAATAAGAAAAGCTTCACATAGATCCTTCCCTTAAGGACCTTGGAGAGTACCTAAAATCATAGAAACTCAAATAAATAAAAGCTCAAAATCCTTCCTGTAGGGTTGTTAAAGAATAACTAGTAATTTTATTATAATATGCATGTGAAGAGGAAAATCCAAATAGAAAAATATCCATATTAGTCCAGTATGGGAGTTATCAAACAAAGACTTTTTGCCTTTCATACTTTATTTAGTAAGAATCCAGACCCCAACATTAAAATAAATGAGTTAAGTCACCGAAAATTAGAATGCTAGCCAATCATGTCACAAAAGTCAAGATTTCACAATATCTGCCTAATAGGTAGTCAGTTACTTTTAGCTCTTTTACACTACAATGGTATGCTCATAGATGCTATGTATCTCATCTTTGTGGGACTCTTATATCCCTATTCCATTTCATACATATACCTACACATAAGCACTTCAAGACAAAGTCAAAGAAAGCCTTGATATTCCTTAAGAAAAGACATGAAATGTCCAACCAAATCTACTTCCTTATGAATTACCTCATAAATATCCCAATCTAGTCAAATATGCAAATCCTTTCCCTTATGAATTACCTCCTACATAGCCTAATATAGTCAGATATCAATTGTCTATAGAAACAAAAAAATCAAAGACACCTATATTGCTAAACCTTTAATCTTAATAAAAAAAAAAGTCAATCCCTAGCTCATAAGGGTAAAAGTGGACCTTTATTGAAAAATTGATTTACACATGATTAAAGAGTTCAAATCTAAAGTTTCATCAACAACGGATTAGAAATCAACCTTGAAATCACCAATTTATCAATCGTTAGCTATATAAAAGAAACTCAAAATTTTCAAGTTGAGAAACTAAGATTTAATGATGAAATCATAAAATAATAATTATAAATGATAAAATGATTTTTTAGAAACTTAGTCTATGATGAAATCATGAAAATATCCTTTAGAATCTCTCAAAATCATGTTCCATAGCATAAAAAATAGAGTTATGGTGTCTTTTTTTGAAAAAAAACTTTCAATTTGTTAAGGTATGAGTTCTTATTTGTGAACGCCAAGGGTTCATCACTTTGCAACTGTACTGACGTGATGACCATCATGAATGAGACAAGATATCCCTGGACCCAGACACAACTACTACTTCATTCTTTGTAATCATGTTTGACCCCCATCTGATCGTGATGAAGCAACCGTTAACCCTTCGTGAACACAAAATAGATATTGTGAAATAAAAGTGGAAAGTGGTTAAACTAATTGACAAAAATAGCAACAAAAAATATGCCCATCTAAAATTTTAGAACGAATCCTTAGACTGCATTCAAAACTTTGTCACAATAATTCAATATGTTACTAGACAATAATTAACTTTTTGAACTCAATGAAATTGGCAAATTCAGCAACGGGGGTCGTTATTAATAAATGTTGATAAATTCAACTCTAGGACATAAAATCTCACTTTTCAATCAACTACTCAAAGTATATTTGGAAGCCTCAAAAACAAAACCAATAGAACTACTAACTTATAATTGATATTTTAGAGATAACAAATCAAGAAAAAAATTCAGAATAATAAAGAAATCCTCAAATGTTGACAAAAGTCAATTTTACCAATCTCAAAATCTTCGAAAATGAAAAATTTACATAAAACATAGCTAACCACCTTCAAAATAGTGTCACCCACTTCCGTAGACAACAAATACTAAACTACAACTATGGAAAGGGGAAATATATTTAAAGCACATAAAAAAATAAAATTTACTATAAAAAGATTTTTGCATTTAGTCATGATACAATGTAAATTATATGATAAGGAGATAATTATTTTAAGATAATTTTTATATTTTAATGGTCATTAATGATACATATGTATTTTTTGAAACAATTTAATAAAGTTAGAACAAAAGAATTCTACATTTTATATAAAACAAGTACTTGCTTGGATGTTATAAGTTATAGAAGTCTCTTTTCGTTGTAATTAAAAATATTTCCTAGGTAAATACACTTTAAGCAGCTAAACAATAAAAAATAATTTTAACAAGAAAATAGTTTTATCCATACTAAACCCTAAAAGTAAAATAAGAAAGACAGATGTTTACTTTTGGTTTAACTCAAGACAAACAAAAATTAAATAGGAAAAATAAAAAGTAAATATACAGTCAATACTTGACACTATTTAGTACATGTACTAGACAAGCACCAATCAAAAGAGTTAAATTATTCCTATATAAATTTGTCCTTTTATGTAAAAACTCTTTTTCATGTATCTCATCCTTGTTATTATATTAGACAAATTAGATAAAGTTAGAACATAAGAGTTCTACATTTTATATAAAAACGACTACTCCTCGAATGCCATAAGTAATAGAAGTCATTTTTCCATTTAATTAAAAATATTTCGTTGGTAAATAAATTTTAAGCAGCTAAATATTGAAAACAATCTTTTCAAGAAAATATTTTCCTCCATACTAAACCCTAAAAGAAAACATAAAAATGATAAACGTATACTTTTGTCTTGACACAAGAAAAATAAAAATTAAATAGGTCTATTAAAAAGTAATTGTATGGTCAATACTTGAGATAAGTCTAAAATCAAGGTCAACCCCATCAAGTCATACTGTCCAAACCTAACCAAACAACACATATTGTACCCAAATCCACAGTTGTCCTTACAAAGCCTCTAAACCATATTAAAGAATATCTAGTCGAGACATGACCCCAACTATTGCCAAAAAACCAGTATGAAAGGAATCGTAAAGATATAAGAATAACTATAACATGAAATGGGCCTTCCAAAGAATGGAAGCTCACCACTTTAGTCTGACTAAAGCTATCCTCGAATCACAAAGTGTATGAGCAGGAGGTGGAATAGTATGGTGGGTTCCTGTATCACGTAGGGATACAATACCCGAAGATAGGTTAGCAAGTGAACGCTACCATGTACTCGAGAGTAAGGATAAAATAGTGTCATTATTCAAAATAGAAGTAAATAACCATATGCAATCACACACATATATATGTCGTGCTGGAAAAGGGAACCAAGTTTAGCATGCATTTAAAATCTTTAACCTGGGATATGTTGGTTGTCCATCCTAAAACCACCCGCAAGCTATATGAGTCCAGTGTTACCCCCTAAACGAGCCCTCATACATCCACAAACTAAAGATAGCATAGGAGCTGAGGATTTCCATATTCCCTTCGTCCTCCATGATACATATATATAAGTAATAACTAAGGGGATCCCTGTGTTCCCTACAAGTATATGATCACCATCATCAACCCACATCTCGGCAAACATCCATTTACAGTGTTCGTCCTTCGAACTCACACCTTTATGGTAAGTTATCACATCCCGCCATTATTCTCTAATTAAAACTTTTGCACATAATCAGACCACCAATTCAAAAAAGTTAATTTCCAAGGCATTATGAAGTGGTATCGCCCTACCGACTATATCTTGCAAGAAATTTAATTAGACAACACTTACGGATTTCCATGTGCCCCATAGGATTTCTAATCAATCAAGGCCACGACCAACAAGGCCTTTCCAAATCATTTAATTCTATCAAACCAATTTAGGATCCATTACCATATTGTACAATGCAAGGTTTTTAATAAAAGTCAAACTGAGTGATAAAACTATTCTCGTAGACATTTTAACAAATATGTTGAAGGAATATAATTTTCAAAGAAAAAATAAAGAACCAATCAACCATTCCATGAAACCACATGTTAAAGCCAACATTATAACATGAAAAACCATAGATAGAACATGAGAAAAAATTATCCAACCATTAGTAACAAAAACCCCAACATATATTTCAAAACGAACACAATATCTTTATTATGCCATGAAAACCTTTAAGAAAAACATGCTTTTAGTTTGAACTAACGCTGAGGAAGGAGTAACATGCCTGAGTGGAAGGTACCACTCGTACCTTGATTAGGAAGTTAGACATCTCATTTTTCCCAACATATGAATCCTTCACTTAACTTGTACCATCACGATATGACTAGTACCCTTTAAGTCGTAACCTAAGCAGAAACATCTAGACTAGACATTGGAAAACACACTGTTTGGACCCTACCACTAGTATAATATACATATGACTATTATGATATCTTCTTGTACCAAGATCAAAACTTGGCCAATATGACACTAACCAACATAAAACTAGGGTCCTAGACCCGTACCCCCACCATACAAGTCATGGTGCAAGTAATATGATGATTTAAAGATTTAAAATCGAAAAAATTTTGGACCAAAACCTAGGGTGTTTCAATTCTCCCCACTTGAATTATTATTCCTTGAATGATGGGACAAAGTAGTACAAATGCAATTAAATCCCCAAACATCTCAACTCTTACCTTTAACTAAGAAAAGAAAACCAAGATTCCAATGAAATCTTCAATCTCCCTTTAACAAAGATAGATAACAAAGATATTAAGAAAACATACACACCTTAAGCTCGATTGTCTAAAACAGAGAGTAAGAAAGAGTAGTAAAAATCCATGTCCCCTTCATCCCCCTACAAAGCTCTATCATAACCAACCAATATATCCAATATCCCTTAAATCGGCCATATTCTCTACCAATCTTTAATCAGGAAGACAACACTCCTCCATCTCAACCTCCAAAATTTCCCTAAAAACACATAACAAGAGGCCCTGAGTGTAACCGCATTTCCATTTCATGATAAATACTAACCGAGAGTGAAAAGTTCTAGTGGAAGCCATACGACCTTATAGTTTATATCACTCCTATAATACTACTCTGATTATCACTATAATCAAGAAACCTCAGGTCTTAATCAAGGAGCTCTAACCATATATCACAATAGGTTGGTATCTGTCAACCCAGATCATTCAAGCCTAGCTTTCTAACCTTACTTTATGGATCTCATACCTAAGAGATAGAAATTTAATTACTAACATAAAGGTTTTCACTGCACCTCCACTCCTTAACTATTTCATAGGACAAAATCTTCCTATTCTTCCATATACTCATATAACCTTAGCTCCAATAGTCATCGTAAAATTTCAAAACCAAGGACGTGTCATCCCTCATTATAAAACATACAATGCTTCCACAAACACTACCACCCTAACATAAGAAGGGTCACTGAGGAACTAAAGTAGAAACATTAAGAATGAGGGGGTTACTTCTAAATTATAACTCCTATTTTTTGTTCTACTTAATACGAGACTTGTGAAACAAAACACGACATATTAGGCACAAGGTACTCCATAGCAACCACCTAGCTTATAAATGAAGGATCATTCAAACATAAACGCACCATACAACTAGTGTTTAATAATGAAAAATAAGAGAAATATGACTGCATTATCATGGGTAATATAATGTAAAGCTGAGATTCATATTGGAGTGATAAGGCGATGATTTCCGCTTGAAACTACTATTTCATGGAACTAGGCATGAATTAAAATTATGGGTCATGAGTTTAATGACATAGAGCTTGAATACATGAAAGTTTTAATTTCTAAGAACCATTATTTCCTTTGGTTCAGGGGATGGAGTATGGACATACATGGTAGGCAAAATGTAAACTGTAGGCATATGCTTTATTAGATTGCATACAACACTAGTTGAGTGCCATTTTAATTAAAATAGGATGGAATCGGTACATTAGAAGTAAATTAACCTTCACTTTCCCTTTGAAGTCAACTGCTAGGAGAAAATTTATGATTAGCCCTCAATATTCATTTTACTACACCTATAAGCACAACACTTTGCCCTAAGAGGTATCACTACGGAAATGCACTAGGGACATCAACTCTCTTATACTTAAAACCTCATCTATTGGGTCGCTAACTAGAGTTCGCATAGTCTTACAAACTACATACCCTAACCCATTCAATGTCTTAGGCCCCAATCCATCAGCATAAACTGGATCTCCAGCCTATATATCATAACTTCCACACTCTTGTATCCCTTAAGTCATTAACCTCATCTTTTCATCACACCTCACAAGGCCTGCGAATCTACCACTATAACTCTCACTTTGCTACCCTTAAGTTAACACACTCTTTTAAACATATCAATATCTAGGGTTTAAACTTAGTGTCAATCAACTATCACACCAAACTAATGACATAACCCATGTAAAATATACATACATGGTTCACCTCACAAGGAGGTCACCCCTATTCTCTTATTCACTCACCGATAACCTATACATACCCAAAGGAAACCATCCCCATTATGCACAAAAGAATAGAAACATACCATGGAGAAACACTAGGGTGGACAATACGTTATTATATGGATACTTTGGTTGTTCCTTAAGCTTATTCAACTCGACTGGAGTTATTCTATAAAAAGGGAATAGAAATAGTTTGAGTGTTCAAAATAAGATCAATCAAAACATAATTTCGCTATTGGGACACTAGGAAGGTCATCGATGAAGACCTCAAGAATTTTATGTACCACAGGGATAGAATGTAATGAGGGACACTCTAAGTTAGTATTTTTAACCCTAACCAGATAATAGAGACACCCTTTAGAGTTTAAATGCAAAGCTCTATGTGTGATTTAAACTTCTCATTAGGAGCTAGGGAATCACCCTCCTACTCAAATAACCTTATGAGTCCAACAGTCTAGAGATAGGTAAAACGAGTGCAACCAATTCACCCCCAATATGACATCAAAATCATCCATATTAAATTTTAATAGATCCATCAGAGTCTTCTAAACACCCACAGATACATCACAACCCCTATAGACTCTTTTAGTCACCACAAAGTCTCCCACTAGGATAAAAATAAAAAAGGATTAGGAATAAACTCGAGACTAAAATAAAAATACAAAGCTATAAATAGGGTCACATAGGAAAGAGTAGACCTCGAATCAAGTGAACAATACACATCATAGAAGAAAAAGTTTCAATATATCAGTAATGACATCATGATGTACCTCAGACTCCTAAAGGATTATGAGAGCATAGAGGTGATCCCAGCTAGTGTTGGATCCAGAAGCAGCACCACTTGGTGTAGGAGCTAAAGAAGTAGAAATTTATATCCTATTAGCCTAGTTGCAATCCTTGTAGGGCACCCCCGCTGTATGTGATCCAACGGACCACAACTAAAACACTGATTCCTTTTTATAGTAATAACCATAGAGCAACAGACCGCAAAACCAACATGGAGAATAGGGTGGGCTGACTGAGCTCTACCTGCTAAAACAGATATTCACAAGAAGACTGAGGATACGGGACATTGATAAACACATGGGAACTCCCTTAATTCCCTTGGCCATACCACTACCCACCACTTTTACCATAATTTCTCTGACCCCTTCCCTAGTATAAAAACTGGGACTTCTTGATCTATATATTTCTCACTTTTGCCTTATTCCTTCACACACCAATAGGACAAGACAGGCGTGGCAAAGATCCAACTATATGGGACAACAGGTAAATAAAACATCAAAACTTGACATTAGTAGTATCTCTTTAAGGTAACTGAGCATAAGGTAACTGAGCATGGGTGTCACCCTTCAGAGTTAGGTTAATGGGGACTGGTAGAAATCCATGGGAAACAAGAAACTGTGACTCGTTACTCGGTCTTTACCCCATGAGTTGGATGAGATCTATTCATGTCACTCTTGAGTAGGACCGATGAGTTTCCATGACCTTTATATCATCGGAAGGGCATGATCTAAAATATGGAAAAAAATATTTAGGGGAGAGTTCTAGAGCATCAACTCTTTAGCGTAAAATTAGAACAACAAGAAAGGGAAACAATCCTAAATGTCTCGTAGCCTCTCATTTAAAAATGTGGGCTATACACCCATAAAAGAGACTCTACTTGACACGACTTTATGAACACCCCATGACATAGAATCCAAGGATCTAATAACAATATGACACGATCAAACAAGGGCCTAGTCGTGTCGGACATCTCAAGTCCGACCAGGACCATAGATAATCCCCTATACCGAATCGACCAACTAATATATAACCTCTGTCAGATGAATTTCAAACATATAAAAAGATAGAGTATTTAGAATTCAATGACTTTGGGATAATTCTAAAACTGAGACCAACCCAATTAATTTATATTGTCAAAACTTAACCAAATAACCCATATTATACCTAAGTCCATAGTTTTCCATACAAATCCTTTAAACAATATCAAAGAATATCTAGTCAGGACATGCCCCTAACTATAGCCAAAAAACCAACGTCAAATGAATAGTAAAGACATATGTATAACCATAACATAAAATGGGCCTTTTAAGCAATGAAATCTCACCACTTTAGTCTTACTCATGCTATCTTCGAATCACTAAGTCACTAAAAAAGAGGTATGATAGTATGGAAAGTTCCTACATCGCATCAGGACACACCGACTGAAAATAAGTTTGTGGGTGAATACTAGCAAGAACTCAGGAGCAAGGATAAAATAATGCCATTATTCAAACTCAAAGTAAACCATATGCAATAACATATATATATATATATATATCGTGCTAGGAAAGGGAACTGAGTCTAACATGGATTTAAAATCTTTAACCTTTGTTATTTAGGTTGACCAGCCTAAAACTTCCCACAGGATATATGGGTCCAGTGTTGCCCCCTTATCGGGCCCTAGTGCGTGTTGCCATACAAATCAAAAATATTATAGGGGCCAGGGATAATCATATACCCTTTGCCCTCTGTGATGCATCTATTCAAGTAAAAATATAAGAGTATTTCCGTGTACCCAACAAGTATATGGTAACTATGACCAACCCTCATGTCGGCAAACATGAGTTTTCAGTGTTCGTCCATCAAACTCACACCTTCATGGTTATCTATCACATCCTACCATTATTACCCAATTAAAACATTTAGCACAAATTCTAGAAAATAATTTCTAAAGCATTATGAAGTGGATCTTCATACCGACTATAGCTTGCAAGTGTCATTAGACAACACTAAAGGGATTCTTAAGTACCCCATAGGATTTTCAATCATTTGGCACCATGGCCGTCAACACCTTCCCAAATTATTTAACTCAATCAAACCAATTTAGGTTCCATTACAATATTATATAATGCACAATTTTTAATAAAATTCAACCTATGTGACAAAAACATTCTCATTGACATTTTAACAAATATGTTGAGGGCATATAGTTTCAAAAGACAAAACCAATAACCAATTAACCACTACTATGAAACAAAATATTCAAACCAAAATTATAACATGAAAAACTATAGATAGAACATGGGAAAACATTATCCGACAATTAGTAACAAAAAACCACAACATATATTTCAAAACCAAAATAATATCACAATTATGCCATCAAAACATATAAGTAAAACACACTTTTAGCATAAAATAACAATGAGGGAGAAGAAACATGCCTGAGTTATGAGGATTCAAGAAGAGATTTTGATCTTTTAGACTCTAGATTAACACCGTGAATAAATACTTGCACAAACATCTTGAGAGGATGTTAGAAAGAACTTAGAGAGTGCTTTTAATCTTCTAAAGTGTGCAAAGGATGACCAATTATATTATAAGACATGGGGTATTAATGATTCGGGGTGGGAATTATCAAAAATTCCCTCAGCTTAAAAGTTGTAGAAGACTCGCAGGACAGTACAATTGGGCCTCTCTACTCATACCCACAACATATGAGTGGTAAATTCCACTCATACCTTGATCAGAAAGTGGGACACCACATTCTTCCTAACATTTGACTCCATCACCTAAATAATACCATCACCATACTACTAGTACACTTTAAGTGATACCCTAAGAAGAAACATCTAGGCTAGACACTAGACGTCATACGGTTTTGACCCTACCTCTCGAATCATGTACATATTACTCGTATGATGTCTTCACATGTCAAGAATAGAACTTTCCCAATATAAAACTGACCAACATACAATTACGGTCCTAGAATCATACTCACACCTTGCGAGTCAGTGTGTAAGTCGTATGATGATCATAAGGTTTAAAAATAGGAAAATTTCAAAGGCCGAAACCCAAGGTGTTTCAATGTTAGCCCACTTTTGCAATAAAAATCTATTAAATCAATATTGTTGTGACCAAAAACACAACTATTGATTGATATGCTAGTTGGTGGGTATATTTAGTAGTTGTTTTGCCTTGAAAACTAAAATTTCTTGGATTTGGTGTTGGAGTTGGAGTTGTGTTTGACCATGAAAATAAATTAACGTTCTTGATGATTTGTTGTTAGAGAAGTTGAAGTGAAAAAGCTTAAAATAGGTTTAACCTATTTTCAATTTTCCAAATACAATTCCAAATTGTATTTGGAATTCATATTCCCAAATAATATAAATTTTATTAAAGTTAAATAATTTTTCAAAAAAAAGTGAAGAAAAAACTCCTGACCAACCGAGCTCAAATTGTTCGACTATGTTTAATACTACAACTCATAATTACTTGTAAACAAAAGAGAATATGTCATTTTAAAAGTCCAAATTAAAATTCTAAATTGACAGAACATAAACTAAAGCATAGTAAAATAGAATCATCTTAGATATATGTTTTTTCTAAAGTGTTGATATACCAAATGCCAAAACAACGAATAGAAAGCATGTTATAGGATACTTGGATAGTAAAATTATTTTTGGTGGCCAGCATAGCATAAGTTTTGTTATTGAACTACACATTAAACTAAAATATACTACTGTATACTACAACAGTAGAATCACAATTTAATAAACCATATATGAGAAAACATAAAATTTAATTTCAGAACCAACATAAAACAAAAAACCAAAAATCACCACATCAGGTCTATGTTTTTTTTTCATATATAGTTATCAGTGCTAGAATTTCCATGTTAGTACATGCAATAATTATTAGTGCCTTGACAATACATTTAAACAATATTTTAAAGCAATTTCACATGTTTAACTACTCCTAACTTCACTATTGAGCAAAAACAGGATATTATATGGTTTCATCACAAATTACTACCTATATGGTTTATGCAAGTGCCAACTATGATTATTATATCCATATTCCTAATTTCATAATGAGATTCATAGTCACTACTGGAAATTACCCCTATCTTAATGAACTTTTTGACGACGGTTAATAAAGCGTAGCAATAGGTGGTATATTACAACAATTTCAAGCGTTGCCAAAAATAATTATTCTATTAGCTATAATTTTACTTTATAACCGTTGCGTTTGACCATAAGCGTTGCAATAGCTAAATAAAATAAGCTATAGCAACGGTTAAGTCTTCCAAAAAAAAATTTAATAAAACTTTCAGCTACAGTCGCTTATTTCTCTTAGCTTAAACCTACACAATACTCTTAGATACTCATTGCTACAATCGACATTTAGGGCTATTGGTGTATTCTTCGATTAGCTAATAGGATTTCTACAATTGATGATTAGGGTTGCCAGTGTACTCTTCGATTAACTCATAGAATTGCTACAATCAATGATTAGGGCTGCCGTGTACTCTTTGCTAAAATTGCTACAAAGACAATCGCTACAATTCCTACAAATGATTCAATCTTGTGGAGATGATCTGGTAGTGAGCTATCGGTGGTGAGCTCTTAGGGATTTACTGGTGTCACTTTGAAAATCAATTTGTATAGGAAAGTCAGACCAAATATGCACTTCAATTTCTCTCAAATTTGCACTTCAATTACTTCAATTTGGGAATTTTAAGATAGGTGTATTCTTCTATGACTTTGACGTAATTTTTTAGGGATTTTGGATTTTTCTTCTCCTTAGAGAACACTTGATTGCTGGATTCATTTGATTGCATGAAATTTTTTATTTCTCTTTATAATTCTGCTAATTACAGTCATTATTTTAGGGAAGATGTCATAAAGAGTTATATTGACAAACAGAAGCTGAGGAAGATGAGCGTTACTTATTAGAGTAACTACAGTAGTTGGGCTAACTACAATATATTTTAGCATTTGTTATGGTTGTTCTTGTTTATGTTTGTGTATGGATTAATTGGTGTTTCATTAGTTGATTTATATTGTTATTATTTTCTTCTTTACAATTTAGAACCTGATAAGAATCATTTTGTTCATCAATTCATGATTTATTTATATTAGCAATAAAGATGTTCTTACATGTTGAAGTTGTTGTTCTTCACTATATATCTCCAAACACGCCTGTGAACAAGCATGGAGAGTCCTAGGCTGCATATTTACCCATGGAAAACATATTGATAATGAGAAGACTAAGCAATCTAAGTACTTCCTTTCTCTTTTCAGCTACATAAAGGCATAACTAAAGGTGAACGGGTGTGTGAACTGAGGAATTTATTTATTTCCCTTTTCTTTTCTGTCACCAGCACTCAAAATCCTATCTACATACTTCTTCATTTTTTTTGGTTTTCCAAATTTATTCAAGTTATTTCACATTGCTTGTGAATAAAGAGCGATCATTTTGAGAGAGATGAAATCATTCGAAGCGTACTATATTGAAGGGAGATCAATTAAAAAGATATTCCAGTATGGGTAGAAAGACCTTGAAACCACCTGTACATACTAGTCCAAGATATTTCTCCACGATGAAAAATAAATGCTTTGCAAATAATAGTAGCCCAGAGGTTCTCCTTGTTGGAAGGTTTCACTCAAGAAATAGCTACCAGAAGCATCAAGTTGTGGAAATTAAAGATGAAGAGGAAGAAAAAACCTATGTCAATGGTACCAAAACAAGACGGTTGCATAGGGAAAGTAGTTGCACTAGAGATGAAAACATTTCATCACCTTTGTGCACTGAAGAAGCTAATGTTGATGCTTCTCCAAATAGATTTATCATCGATAGAGAAAAACTTGTACCTCTTGTAATTTTTGTGGAAGCTTTTTGAATGTTATGTTATCACAGCCACAAGCCTATAACTTTCTGAAACAATATGCTTTAGGTTTTCATTTTGACTAATCAATAGTGTCTGACTTGTTTGCTTAAATGCATAGAAAATGAATTCCTTGGCTGACAACCAACTTATGTTTGTTCACATTATTTTTTCTTTTTCCTTATTCTTAATAAAAAATTATATTATGGGAAAATCCTATCAACAAACATAAAGGTCTAATTCATAGTTCTTGTTTTCCTAATTTAAATCAGAGTAAATACATCTTGATAAAAGATTTTCCTATTTATCAGGTGGAACCTTCCTCGAGAAGGAAATGAGTAAATGCATCTTGATAAAAGATTTTCCTATTTATTAGAAATTTTGTATGCTATTCCAATGTCAAATTCTTTGTTAAGAGGAAGAAGCGTATATTTTAATAACGACTAAGAAGATTGGTTTGACAGAAGAAAATTTTATGGGCTTACATTTTGATAGAAGCTGTACAACTCCTCAAACCCAAGGGAATAATGCACCATATGCTATTTCTCTAATGCCCTTTTTTTTATGGAAAAGCTTTTATCATTAAAAAAAAAGAACAAAGCTATAGAACCTACCTCAACCTGACACTTTTCAAGTGATATCTGTACTGACTACTGGAAGTGATCCTATGTTTTAGTGGGTTCTATTTGTATAATTGGCAAGTTAAATTTTTTTTAATCAATGTTGTATTTCCAATCGATTGCTAGTGTAGATGGTAGTATAATATGCATGTAATCACGACTCTAAACATGAATGTTGTAGCTGTTAGCAAGTGTATTTATTGTTGTAAACATCTATGTTGTTTCTCAAACTAGTATGGGTGAATGATGTTATACATTCAAGCATCATGATAGAACCCATTATTATGTAAAGAAACTAATTGAATATCAAAATCGTAATTACATAATCTGATAAATGTATTTTTCAAATTGATCAATAAATCTGAGAAATATCAATTTACTTTGTTTATTAATGAATGTCGTTCTTGAAACTTCACAATCTTGTAATCTCTTGGTTTGCTTGTTTTTTTTGTTTCATGTTGTGTCTCCATTCTAATTATTTCATGCTGTAGGAATGGACTCAATACAGAGGAGAGGGTTGAGTAGATCACCAAGTGCTTCAATCTTCCAACAATATGATAACACTATGATGAACAAAGATTTTGGAGTTAGGTCCTATGGTATTCCACATCGTGGCATACAAGGCAATTTTGTTCCTCCTATAATAGGTAGTGGCAATAATATAGGCAATGTTACTTCACGCAATGCTGGGAAATGAGAATATTCATTAGATGATTCCACAAGGAAATGGTTGGTCTAGTTTGCTTATTTTGTCTTAGTAGAGATCTACTATCGGCTAATTGTGCTATTTAATTCAAGTTGTAATAGCTTAGTCCATTTAACAAAAGATGATCACAAGAAGATCTAAATAGGTGCTTCATAATACAAACCACTAGTCCTAATTCTTCACATTACGTACTATTCAGTTTGGAAATATTGGTTGGTCCTGATAGTGAACTTCCTAAGAAATTAAGGAATATAGAGCCTTGACTTATTAAGCATATCAACAATGACATTATGCAGCGGGATCCCAATGTGCAATGGACTGACATTGATTTCCTGGAATACGCTAAAAAATATGTAACTAAGATGGTTATCTGGCCATTATTACATCCAGACATCTTTAAAGGTTCCCATTCTCTAAGGTGAGGTCTTCTTCTGTTTGTTCCATCAGTAAGTTCTTAGTCCACCTGGTCAAGATAGATTTGAAAGAAGTAGGTTCTTGTGAACATTTAACTCTCTCATGCTGTAGAGAACTGGAAAAATAATGATAGGGAAAGGTATTGCAGGCAAGGCAACAATAACCTTATTTTACATATCTCCCAGCTTTTTGACTAGTAAGTGGGTATGTTGTATTTTTGTTTATGCATTTTATTCTATGAAAAATGAAATATAGTTTATCCCTTTTGTAGGAAATAAAGGAGGAGGAAATCCCAACTTCCTGCAAGATATTTAACTTTTGATATGAACGAACATAATTAAAGCAATGTAGATGCCACAGTTTTGAAGTTCTGAAGTCATCTCTTTGATATCAAATCCTACGGGAAAATAATTGTTTTGTAGGCAACATAAACAATTTACTTTGCGCTCTATTTTACAATGCGTAATTCTCTAACAGGTTTATGATTTTAAAATACTAAATGAATAAAATATTGAATAGAAGTACTCCTAAGTCATTAGGAGTCTTAGATGGTATAGCTGTAAAATTTCATGTAATGCATAACTGGGAAATTTAAGAAATCACAAGGAAATATAAAGGATTGGGGAAAAGTGCATGATAGAAGGAGTTTGATGAGGTCTTATTTACTGTTAATATAGGTAGTTTAAGCTAGTTTAATAATTGGCTTATGATGGATCACTAAAATCTAGTGCATGAGACTTGTGTTCCATCTTAACTTATTCTAAATATCTATTTAAAAATGGAAGGAACTATCTTAGCACATGATTTTTAATTTATAATTGTAGATAGGAGAGGGGGAGAAATTGGTGTGGGCACTTTTTGGAGTTGCCAGTTGTAGTCAACCAGCTGTTATTTTCATTGATAAAATAGATTCTCTGTTGTCTCAGGTATGTAACTCTCTAATACTTCAGTGTAAAGAGAAATATTTTCCATGGTGCATGATTTTTTCTTAAAGAATGGGATGCAATATTTTGAAAAGAGCATATCTTTCAAATTGCTTGATTGCTTCATTTTCTGACATTATGGATGTATCCATGAGGTGTAGTGTGTAAAGTGTAAATTGAGAAATTCAATGAGAAATTTAAATCTTCCAAATTCCCTTTTACTATAGAAAAATCCTTAATTTAGTTATTTGTGGAAGAAAATTTGATGGTATCATTCATGGAAACAAGTGCAACAAACATGCCCCAAGAACTTAACAAGGCTGCAAGGAGATGGCTTACTAAAATACTCTATGTTTCACTTCTTTTCTCAGGTGAAAGCTAGATCATCCTCCTTTTTATTAATCAATAATATACTACTACGATCATTAATTGGTATTGTCACTACATCTCTGGGAATACAAAAGCAAGAGCTTGGATTGTCAATAGTCTATTGGAGAATGATGGGTCGTTTATGATTTCAGATGAGGATATTGTTTCCATTTGCAAATTCATAGACGGTATTCACAACTCATATTTCTCCATTAAAAAACATTGAAGTCTCATCTGATAAGCAAGTAGTCTTGTCCATCATTCTTATTTTTGGCCCTTCTATTTGTGAATTTCTTATTTATGATATTTTTCGTAAATTTTTAGAGGTATTCTGGGCCCAACAAGAAAAATTTAGTAAAGGATGCCTCCATGGGTTCACTAAGAGAAGCTATAAGTCACCATAGAAATAACAAAGCTAAAGAAGGAGGATATGATGCCAGTAACTCTTCAGGTAATTAGCTGGCACATAAAAATAGAAAAGAAGAAACTAAGGCCATTGCATATGAGTCCATAATTTCCTCAACATAGAATTTTCAAAATGATGTTTCGCACAGGACTTTGAGAGTGTGTTACCAGAGGTAAGGCCTTCTGTGTCTTTGAATGAACTTGGTGCATATGAAGACTGGAACAAATAGTTTGAAGCTTAGCACTTTCCAGTTTTAGGGATTTAGTGAATTTAATTTCATCATTAATGAATTACAATGTGTAAAGCGAAATGCTAGCCACAAAACCAGTAAACAAAAAGAGAATGTGGTAGCACCCGATACCATTGTGTTTGTGGTAATTGTTTGAATTTTGAATTTTGATCCTATTTTTGTATTCGTTTTTGAGAAAGCTACTGCTTTTAGGACATGGGTAATTTATTTCCTTAATTTTTCTATTCCTATTTTGTAGCTGATTGTCTTTTTATGATTTCTTGATACAATTGTGTTTGTGGTAATTGATTGAATTTTTATGCTGTTTGTGTATTCATTTTTGAGAAATCTACTTTTTTTAGGACTTGGGTGACTTTGTTTCTTTCATTTTCGTGGATGATTTATACTATGTCCTGATTTTAAGGGCTAATTTATATTATTTTGTTCTCTTTTTATAGGTGTCCTAAATGATGAATGAGATGAAGAATGTGATGAAGACAAGTGACCTTACATAAAAAGAATTTTGGGTTGTGGACAAATGCTCTAATATCAAGTTTTGTGTTGAATTTCTTGAAACTTCTCGCGTCTCAAATTTGGTAGTATGTAAAAACTTAACTATTCATTTGGACTTCATTACATTTTGCTTTGGAATTTAAATTATTAGCTTGTTGCATATTTTGAATTATGAGATTATTTATCAATGATTTTTTTTGTGATGTGTATATATTGTTTTCTAATTTACTATGCGTGTAAATAAAAATTTACATTAATATGAGTGACTATTTATATAAATTATTTCAATTTAATAACATGTGGCATTGCAACAGAATAACAAAAGCATCACAATATATGCTATTGCAACAGTTTAATCTCGTTGTAATAGAATCTGTTGCAACGGTTTAATCTCATTGCAATAGAATCTATTACAATGGTATAGGGGTCAGAGCATCATCTTTAATTTCTGTCTAGTGATTAGGTTAATGAAGTTTTCACGCATTAACTTCAAAGTGGTCAGCTTCCATATTTTAGAAGACATTCATTCTTAGTCTCCTATCCTTAGTTTATTTTGACTTTGTTTGGCTATTGTTAGGGGATTGTCCCGACATATACATTTCTAATCATCTGTCTGTATAGAGGTATTGTGGATGACTATTGACTTAGATATATTGGCTAGTGTCTTGGTAATTATGAAATGGCAAGACAAGGTTATGTTACAACTTCTATAATTGATTTTGCTATCTTATTATGCTATCGGGAGTTACTCGACCCTTGTGTTTGATTTGATAATTGTGGTGGGTTATCGGGTGACCTCTAGCTCTTGTAGGCTTCAGGTGCCCAAACTACATTGCCCAATTTTGGAATGTGTCAAGTTGGTATTAGAGCCTAGATTTTGGTAAGTAAGGTGTCTACAATACCATATTAAGTAAAGTCTCTTTTATGGGTGTGATGTGCGCCACACTTATAAAAGAGGAGCTACAAGATAATTTAATAAATATTTTATTTTCTTGTGTTTTAATCTCAAGATATAGAGTCTAAGGTCTTAGATTTCTCTAATTTCTATTTGATATCTTTGTGATCATTCCTCCAAGGAGATGTGAGACTCAAGCAAACCCTTCTAATGGCTGTATGGACGAAGCGCGTCAAAATTCTAGAATATGGAATCTGCCTAGGTTTGTGATATCTAGCCATCATTATGGGGTTCCACCTGTCCCCACCATCCTTTACTATGATAGTGACCCTCATATTCCATCACCTCAATGGGATGCTATTAATTTTGAGTTTCATCGCTCTATTAACCTCTTGAATCAATTAGTAGCCTCTCAATCGAAGCATAGTGCTCCTGCTACCATTTCTTTTGAGTCCATAAGAATTGGGCAATTTCTGAGGGTTAGACCTCTTATGTTCTCTGGTATGAATATTTAGGATGGCCCTTAAGGATTCATTGATGAAATATAGAAGAACTTCACAATCATGCATACTTTAGATACTAAGGCCATCTATTTTGCTTACTACAGATTGAAAGATGTAACGTACCAAAGGTATGATGGGTGGGAGTTGTCTAGAGGTGTTGATGCTAGTCACGCCATGGGGGAGTATTTCTCTGAGGCTTTCTAAAACCACTTCTTTCCTCGAGGGTTGTGGAAAGCAAATGAGGAAGAGCTTTTGAACTTGAAACAAGGGAGGATGTCCGTTCAAAATTATGCCTTAAAATTTCATTAATTGTCTCGCGATTGTTCCGTGAGTTTATGCTTAAGAGCAAGGAGGCCTTGTTGATAAAAAACATGGATAGTTATATGTTGGTTGTGTTTATGAAACAAGTGGAAGAAGATAAAAATAAGCAAGTTGAGCTTAGTGAGTAGGAGGCAAGGAAATAAATTTAAGCCTTCTAAGAATAGTGGTGGTGATGGTGACAAGTGTGCACGGAAGAAGTGGAGGATTTTGAGTTCTTTCTCCTCGTCTAGTATTCATTCATCTTATCCAAAATTTTCAGGTGGTCATCGATCTCAGTTTGGTGGGGGATCCTGAGCACAGGGTGCCCAATTCCAGGCTAGTTGTGCCTAGTCGGCTCCACCATGCCCTCCTTGCAGATTTTATGGTCAGAGTCATCTTGGCTAGTGTGAGAAGGGGAGAAATAGATGTTTCCATTGTGGTGATATTAGGCACATGAAGTGTGAGTGACCCTTTCTAGAAACTTCATAGGCTAACAAGGCCCCTATTGCTACTTCCTTCACTTCCACACCAAAGGGTGCTATGTCTACCTCTCTCTATATTTCTAGCATAGACGTTGGCTGAAATTGAATGTATCCACTTGCTACTTACCAGGATTCTCAGGCATCTTCGGATATTGTCATGGGTATGATGAGACATTTTTCCCGTGAGGTGTATTATTTCCTTGATTGTAATACCCCAATAATCCAAACTAACTTTAGCATCATGTTCCAATCTAATCCGTAGTGCCATATAGTTCTTTGATAATTTAATGAGTTAGTCTGAGGTATATTTAGACCTCAAATAACTTCTAGATATTAAATGAATCAAAATGATCTTTACCAATTTAATTCCATATGAGAATATTGCCTTAATGAAACTCAAACAAGCATATCTTTTGCTTTACTCATAATTTTCCAGCTCAAAGCCCACCAAGTTGTGGGATATTTAATTATCTTTTCAACGATATAAAATTCACCCAAATATGATACCCGGGTGAAGAGTTATAGGAATTTTTATAAAATAGTGTGCCACCTGGTACATCGGCATGTCGCAGAGCCATGACAAATGGCAATAGTTCCAATGTTCCATCATGATAACGGTGCATCACTCCAATGTCCATTTTAAAATTTATCCTTTCCTATTGAAGCTCCATGATTTCATCACATCACGTCATCAGTCCAGTTCCTAATTGTCCAATTTCTAGTGGCCCATCGCGATTGGACCGTATCGTCCCACGGCAAAATATTAGGATTTCTATTTCTAGTGGCCCATCGCGATTGTACCGTATCGTCCCACGGCAAAATATTGGGATTTCTACTCCTTAATTTAAAATTCAAAGGGTCGTTTGGTCATTTTCCTAAGTCCAAAATTCATCCTAAATACGAAATTAAAGCCTAAGAGGGAATTATATGACTTATTATTCACAAATTACTCTGTAAGGAGCTAATTCCTTTCAAGAACCTAAACCCTATATTTCAAATTTAAAGAACAAATCTCAAGAACTCACCATTAATCTTCACAAATTCATCAACCCAAGTATGTTAAGTGTTCATCCATGGGTTCCTTTCACCCATGGAGTCCAACTTTCATCCATAGAGTCTAAGTACCCAATTTAACTACAAAAGTTATAATCTTTTCCAGATTTATGAGATTAAATTGTAATTTTAAACTATAAGTCTCCATGAACCTCCGTGAATATTGACTTTTCACCATGCTTAAATGAAATTATTGTTGTTGTCAAATCCCATATGTTCTAATGTTATTATTCTTTGAATTTAATTATGATTTAATGTCGTAGATGTTGAATTCATGCTATTACTTCAAGTTCCATTACACTCCCATCACTAGATTAAACTATGAACTACAAGTGTTTAATAAAATGTCTATAAGAGGGAAAATTTGATAAAGGCTTTCATGCTATTTCTACTAAGCTCAATGTTATTTTGATTTGGTGTTTTTGAGTCTTGGGGGTTTTGAATACCAGAAAACAATAGTTGTTTATATAGTCTCATTTTAGTATCTATAAAATAGCTTCAAAATATATTATGAGCACTATCAGATCAGTCAGTTAAACTCAGAACAATTTAATAATCCAGTGTCATTTAGTTGGGAGTTGGATTTAGCACCGAGCGAGCGCAGTAATGACAGCTTCCCCACTAGATAGGCAGATTCATTAGTAGCAGTCTCTGGGCTCTAGAACTACATAGCCGACATAGGATATGAGAAGTCACCTATCAGTTTAGGCTTGACTGTCTTGCAGGTGTCACCCATCAGTTCAGGCTTGACACCCTAGGTCCTTTGGGATAATACAATACATCAGTATAGTGGATCCACACAGCCAGCATTACTTCCCATGGAATGTTACTAACACCCTTCCAACTGGGGTTACAGAATGGACCCTAAACTTGCTCATGGGGACATGTCGGTTAGAAATAGATCCCCTAATCTCAATCCAGTAATTTAGTTTCATTTGCTTGACCAAAGAATATACATATCAATGATTCCATTATCTGACTTCAGTATGTTAGTATTTACAAATTATATTCAAAGCATGTTATATTCATAGTTATGTATATTCAATATTTATAGATTTCACATATTCTCAACATTTGTGGACTTTATATATCCTTAGTGTCTTCAGATTTCATGCAATCTATCTTGTTTTACATGCTATATATCTACACTCATACATAAACACTGTTATTATTCTATTCATGTTTGTGAAACTATGTATATCAGCGTTCCTCATTTAGCATTCCAGTACATTAAAATTTCTGATCGCATCCTCTTTTCTTGTGCTATGATGTATCATATCCTTTGTTCAGACACCGAGTTTTTAAATTGCACATAGACTTCTTAAACCATCAGTCGTGGAAGTGGTGAGTCCTCATATTTCGAGGATAGATTAATTATTTTCATGATTTTAATTTAGTAGTTAGTCAGAGTTAGTTGGGGCCTATCCCATCAACTTTGATTCAGTTAGTTTAGAGGCTTTTAGACACTACAGTCAGTTATTCGATATTCAAACTTCAGTGGACTTTGTCAGATTATTTCATAAGTTTGGTTTACAATCTTTTTAACAATTTTCATTACCTAAAACGTTATGGCCTACCAGTTGTTCTTCCGCATATATTATATTTTATTCAGTACTCAAAGCAGGTACTAGCTCATAGGTTAACTTGTGGTCCCTCGAGACTATAAGCACCGTGTAGAACCCAAGTTGTACTCTCATGGCATTACACACTTGATATCAAAGCCTAAGGTTTTAAAGTTTCCTAGGATTTTGAAAGTCGTGTCAAGTAGAGTCTTGTGTATGGGTGTGTAGCGCACCATACTTATGGACAAGAGGCTACAAGATATTTTAGAAAAAGTTTCCCTTCTTTGAGTATTCATGTCGTGTCAATGAGCAAGATCTCATGCTATTCTCTCTATCTAATCTAATAATCTTTCCATTTACAAAACATGCCTCCCAAAAGAACAAATAAAAGAAGAAATAGGAACCTCCAACACCACCGCCCTTTTAGGATAATCCGCTGAAAGAGAATATATCATATGTAGAGGCCAGAGTTGCATTCACTAATTTAGCTCACTTTGTAGTGTCTCAAAATATTCATCCATCTACTATTTCGGCTAATCCAGTGGCTAATATTACTGTAGCCAGGATTCAAGACTTTACCTGAATGAATCCTCTTTCCTTGATGGGATCCAAGTCCGAAGAGGATCCACAGGAATTCTTAGATATGGTGCAGAAGGTGATAGATATAATAGGGATGACTTTTAGTGATTGTTGATTTGGATACATAGCAGTTGCAAGATGTTTCTCACTAATAGTTTAAGAAGTGAAAGGTAGATAGAGGGGCAGATGTTGGACTTATAGAGTGAGAGGAGTTTGTTATGGCCTTCTTAGATAGATTCTTCATATTGGAGATGAGAGAAGCTAAATTTTTATAGTTCATCAACTTATGGCATGATAATATGAGTGTGAAAGAGTATTCTCTCAAGTTTACTCAGTTAGCCAGATATGCTCCTTATGTAGTAGCTAAAAGAAGGTCTAAGATGAGCAAGTTTGTGTCTTGCGTATCTGATAGTGTGGTCATGGAGTGTAGGACCATAGTGGTAACTAGGGTGATGGAATTGTCTATGTTATCAGTCCATTCTTAATAGATTAAGGAGCAGAAGGCTAAAGAGAGAGAAAGGGAGAGCAAAAGGGCTTGAATGGGTAGCTTTAATTTTAGTCAGCTAAGGTTGGAAAGTAGTAACCGTCCTCAATTCCGTCAGAGATCCTCAACCCTATTTCCATCATCAGCCAGTTCCCTATTACCTTAATTCAGAAATGATAATTGGGATAGGGCACTAGGATCTAAGTCCCGAGGCAGCATGAACAGTAGCCGTACGAATCCTCTATGTCAGAAATATGGGAGAAACCATCAGATTGAATATAGGGCTAGTAGTGATGTGTTCTTTAGGTGTAGCAAGACAGCCATTGGATTATGGAGTGTTGGGTAGTTTTTAAAAAAGGTAGGGATTTGTGCCAACTAGGCCAGTTCCATCAGCCATCGGTTCTAGCCAGTTGCCTAACTCAGCATGGTGCCACTTCTAGTGCTACCAGTGGTTATCGTTTGAATAGATTATATGCCCTTCAGTCCCAAAAAGGTTAGGAAAATTCTCACGACATAGTTACTAGTATGTTACATGTCTTTTATTTACATGTTTACGCTTTACTAAACCTTGGAGCTTCTCTTTCTTTTGTAACCCCTTATATAGCCGTCAATTTTTGAATCAGTCCCAAAATTTTAGCAAAGCCCATTTCAGTGTCTACCCTAATAGGTGTCTCCATTGTATCCAAGCAGTTATATAGGAACTGTTCGGTCACAATACCTCATAAAGTCACTTTAGTTAATCTTGTGGAGTTAGAGATAATGGATTTTGATGTTATTCTCTGCATGGATTGGCTCCACTCATGCTATTTTTTAGTTGATTGTTGAAATAAAATAGTTCATTTTTAGTTTCCAAGTGAACCAATCTTTGAATGGAGGGGTAGTACTATAGCTCTCAGGGGTCAGCTTGTTTCATACCTTAGAGCGAGAAAAATTATATCCAAGGGATATGTCTATCATCTTGTATGATTCAATGACTCTAGTCCAGAGACTTCTAGTCTTCAGTCAGTTCCAACAATAAATGAATTGTCAGATGTGTTTCATGAAGATCTTCCAAGAGTTCCTCCCAAAAGGGAAATTGACTTTGGAATAGATCTTCTCCCAAGCACTTAGCCTATCTCTATTCCATCATATAAAATTGCTCCAGGCGAACACAAAGAATTAAAAAAATAGTTAAAGGATCTTTGAGATAAGGGATTCATCAGGACTAGTGTCTCCCTATGGGGTACACCAGTTCTATTCATGCGTGAGAAAGACGGTTATCTCAGAATGTGTATAGACTATAGTTAGTTGAATAAATTCACGGTTAAGAATAAATATACACTATCTAGAATCGATGGCTTGTTTGATCAACTTTAGGGTGCCTACTATTTTTCCAGGATATACCTTAGATCAGGCTATCATCAACTCAGAGTCAAAGAATGTGACATTCCAAAAATAGTTTTTCGAAATCGGTACGGTTACTTCAAATTTGTAGTCATGTCCTTTAGACTCACAAATGCCCCAGAAGTCTTCATGGACTTGATGAACAGAGTGTTCAAGCAGTAATTGGATATACTCATCATAGTCTTCATTGATGACATTCTTGTTTAATCCCGTAGTGAAAATTACCATCCTGACCATCTAAAAATGGTATTACATACCCTTAGAGCCCATCAATTTTTCTCCAAATCCAGTAAGTGTTAATTTTAGATAAGCTTAGTAGATTACCTTGGTCATATAATTTCCAGTGATGGCATTAGATTTTATCATTAAAAGACCAAAGTGGTGAGAAACTTGCCCAGATCTATTTTTCCATCAAATATTAGGAGTTTCTTGGGTTTGGCTGGCCATTACTTATGATTTGTTGAGGGATTTTTATCTATTGCGTCCCCCATATCCAGATTCAGTCAGAAGAAAGTTAAGTTTTTGTTGTCTAATTCTTGTTAGAAGAGTTTTCAGGAGTTGAAGACTTGACTCACTACTGCTCTCGTTTTGAAATTGCCAGATGGTTCAGTAATGTTAGTTGTGTACTGTGATGCTTCCAGAGTTGGGTTGGGATATATTTTAATCCAAAGAGATAAAGTTGTGGCCTATACCTCAAGGCATCTTAACCACCATGAAAAGAATTACCCTATCCATGATATTGTGTTAGAAATTGTTGTTTATGCCTTACAGATTTGGAGGCATTATTTTTATGAGGTCTATATGGATATGCTCATAGATCAGAAAATCTTGCAGTATGTGTCCTCTCAGAAAGATTTAAATCTGCATAAGAGGAGATAGTTAGAGTTGCTGAAAATTATGGCATGAATATTCTATATCATTTGGGAAAACCTAATATAGTGGACGATGCTCTCAGTAGATTGTCTATGGTTAGTGTCGCTCATGTTAGGTATGATAAGAAAAATTTAGTTAGAGAGGTTTATCAACAAGCCAGATTAGGTGTTCATTTTGTTGATTCAGCTGAGGGTAGTGTGTGGGTACAAAATAGTTAAGAATCATCTATAGTTTCTTAGGTAAAGGAATAGTAGGATAGAGAACCTATTGTTTTGAAGTTGAAGGAGTCAGTCAAAGATCGAAAAATAGAGGTTTTTCCCCAAGGGGAGAGATTATGTATTAAGTTGTCAAGGTTTATTGTATGTGCCCTATGTTGATGAGTTAAGATAGTGAATTCATACTGAAGCATACAGCGGACGTTATTCGATTCACCCAAGGGATACTAATATGTATCGCGACTTGTGGAAGATCTATTGGTAGAGTAGGATGAAGAGAGATATTGCATAGTTTGAAGCAAAATGCTTTACACGTCAGCAGGTTAAGATTGAACATCAGAAGCCAAGTGGGTTTATGTAGGAGTTCAATATTCCCACTTGGAAGTGGGAGGAAGCGAACATGGATATTGTGATAGGTTTGCCTTATACTCGTCATTAACATGATTTGACTTGGGTTATCTTTGATAAGATGACCCAATCAGCTCATTTCTTTCTAGTCTATACCTCTTATTCAGCCGAGGACTATGCCAAACTCTACCTCATAGAGTGGTTTAGGTTACACGACATTCCCTCATCCATCATCTAAGATAGAGGTACCCAGTTTACCTCTCATTTCTAGAAAGTATTCCAAAATGGTCTCGGTACCTATGTCTACCTCAGTACAACCTTCAATCCTCAGACAGATGGTCAAGTAGAAAGGACCAGTCAGACTCTTGAGGATATGTTTTTAGTGAGTGTATTTGACTTTAAAGGTAGTTAGGATGATCATTTAACTTTGATTGAATTCACATATAATAACAGATACCATTCAAATATCCAAATGGCTCTGATTGAGGTGCTCTTTGGGAGGAGATGTAGATCTCCAATTGGTTGATTTGAAGTAGGTGAGGCCACGGTGGTAGGGCCTGACTTGGTATTTGATGCCTTAGAGAAGGTACAATTGATCAGAGAAAGGGTTAGGGCATCCCAGCGCGGATATTAATCGTATGCAAATATGAGAAAGAAAGATCTAGAGTTTCAGGTTGGTGATTATTTTTCTCTAAGAATCTATCCCATGAAAGGAGTAAAGAGGTTCGACAAGAAAGGAAATCTTAGTCCTCGATATGTTAGTCCATACAGAATACTCACTTGTTTGGGAAAGGTAGCTTACGAGCTTGAGTTGCCTTCAGATCTATCTATAGTACACCAGTGTTCCATGTTTCATTGTTGAAGAAGTGTATTAGTGACCCAGTTACAGTTGTTCCCTTATAAAGTGTAGATGTTGAGAATAGTCTTTCCTATAAGGAAGTTCCAGTCGAAATTCTTGATCATCAAGTTCATAGATTAAGGAACAAAGAAGTTCCACTAGTCAAAGTTCTTTAGCAGAATCAGTCTATTGAGGGAGTCACTTGGGAAGAAGAAGCAAATATGCGGACAAAGTACCCTCATCTTTTCTTTGACAACTAAGATTCAATTTAATGTATTAACCTTCTTAAGATTTCTCTTTCCCATTCTCAGTTTTAGCCGAATATCATGTTTATGTCAGTCATGCAATTATGGACCGTGTTTAGTAAAGAATAACATTACAGAATGAGTCATCAAATCACGTTTTCATCAAGTATATTCAGTATATAATCTCAGTTCCTTAGTGCTTTCAGCCAAACCAGTTTCATTCGAGGACAAATGTTCCCAAGGGGGAGATATTGTAATACCCCAAAAATCCAAACTAACTTTAGCATCATTTTCCAAGTTCATACATAGTACCATATAGTTTTTTTATAATTTTATGAGTAAGTTTGAGGTATATTTATCCTTCAAATAACTTTCAGCTATTAAACGAATCCAAATGATCTTTACCAATTGAATTTTGTATGAGAATATTACCTTAATTAACCTTAAATAAGCATATATTTTTCTCTACTGATAATTTTCCATCTCGAATCCCACCAAGTTAAGGGAAATTGAATTATCTTTGCAACGATATAAAACTCACCCAAATATGATACACGGGTGATGAGTTATAGCAATTTTTGTAAAAATAGTGTACCACCTGGCACATCACCGCATTGCGGAGCCATGCCAAATTGCAATTATCGATTTCCAGTTTTCCATTGTGATAATGACACATCGTGCTAACGCCCATTTTCAGATTTTTCCTTTTCCAATGAAGCTCTGTAATTTCATCGCGTCGCGCCATCAGTCTAGTTCCCAATTTTCCAATTTCAATAGGGACGGTGGGATTTTACTCATCACGCCATGGGAAAAAATTAGGATTTTCAATTCGCAATTTAAATTTCCAAGTGTCGTTTGGTCATTTTTCTAAGTCCTAAATTTGTCCTAAACACAGAATTAAAGCCTAAGAGTGAATTTTATTCCCTATTATTCACAAATTACTCTTTAAGAAACTAATTTTCTTCAAGAACAAAAACCCTAGACTTCAAATTTCAAGACCAAATATCAAGAACTAACAATCAATCCTCACAAATTCGTCAACCTAGGTATGTTAAGTGTTCATCCATGGGTTCCTTTCACCCATGGAGTCCAAGTACCCAATTTAACTACAATGGTTATAATCTTTTCAAGATTTATGACATTCAATTGTGATTTTAAACTATGAGTCTCCATAAACTTCTATGAATATTGACTTTTAACCATGTTTCGATGAAATTATTGTTGTTGAAAAATCCCACGTGTTTTTATATAATTATTCTTTGAAATGAATCATGATTTAGTGTCGTAGATATTGAATTCATGCTATTACTTCAAGTTCCATATCACTCCCATGACTAGATTAAACTATGAACTACAAGTGTTTGATAAAATGTCTACAAGAAGGAATATTTGATAAAGGCTTCCATGCTATGTCCTCTAAGCTCAATATTTTCTTACTATGGTGTTTTTGAGTCTTGGGGTTTTGAATACCCAAAAATCATTGATGTTTACTTAGTCTCATTTCAGTATATAAATAATAGCTTTAAAATATATTATGAGCTCTATCAGACCAGTCAGTTAAACTCAGAACAATTTAGTAGTCTAGTGTCATTTAGTTGGGTGTAGGATTTAGCATCTAGTGAGTGCAGGGATGAAGGCTACCCTATCAAATTGGAAGAGTCGTTAGCAGCAGTCCCTATATTCAAGAACTATGTAGCCAGTGTAGGATATGAGAAGTCACCTGTCAGTTTATACTTGACTATCTCACAAGGGTCACCCATCAGTTTAGGCATGACACCCTTAGTCATTTGGGATAATATAGTACGTCAGTATAGTGGATCAACTCAGCTAATGTTAGTACCCATGGCACGGTACTATCAACTTTCCAATTGGGGTAACAGGTTGGACCCCAAACATTCTCATTGGAATGTCAGTTAGGTGATAGTTCCCACAGTCTCAGTCCATTAATTTAGTTTTAGTTGCTTGTCTATAGCATACAAACGTCAGTGATTCAGTTATCCAACTTCAGTATTTAAGTATTTATAGATTATATTCAGAACATGTTATATGTGTGGTCATGCATCCTCAGTATTTTACATATTTCATGTATTCTGGGCATCAATGGACTTTATGTATCCTAAGTGTATTTAGATTTCATGCACTCTGTCCATTTTTATATGTTAGATATCTACATTCAGATATATATAGGGCTATTATTCTATTAATGTTCATAAAACTATGCATATCAACCTACCTCATTTAGCATACCAGTACATTCAAAGTACTGATCACATACTTTTTTCTTATGCTGTAATGTATCATATCATAGGTTCAGACGCCCAGTTTTTAGATCGGACATTGACTTCTCAGACTATCAGCCGTGGCAGTGGTGAGTCCTCATATTTTATGGAAAAATTATTTATTTTCATGCTTTCAATTGAGTAGTTAGTCGAAATTAGTTGGCTCATGTCCCGTCAACTAACATTCAGTCAATTTAGAGGCTTTCAAAGACTGCTGTCAGTTATTTGGTATTCATACTTCTATTGACTTTGTCAAATTATTTCATCAGTTTAGTTTACAATTTTTTTATCAGTTTTTATTACTTTAAACTTTATGGCTTACTAATTCTTCTTCCACGTATATTATATTTTAGTCAATGCTAACACCAAGTACCAGCTCATGGGTTAAATTGTGGTCACTCGGTACTATAAGCACCATGTAGAACCTAAGGTGTACTATCAGGACGTTACACTGATCCAGGGTCTACGCTTTCTTATGTGGACCTATATGTGTTAGTACATCTTAATTATTATCCCGAGAGTCATTCGATTCTTTTTTTTATTTCTTCCTAGGCCAGAGACCATGTTATTAATAGAAGGCTCTGTAAGGAGTGTGTGATATCAATTGGTGGTAGAGATACTCTTGTAGACTTTATAGAGTTGTACATGATTAATTTTGATGTCAGTCTGGGGATGGATTAGTTTACATCTTGCTCTATTTCCTTAGATTTTTTGACGCGTAAGTTCATGCTTTAAAACCCTAAAAGCCAGTCTTTTTATGGGGAGGTACTTCCCTAGTGCCTAAGGGAAGGTTCATTTCTTATCTAAAGGCCCAAAAGTTTATTTCAAAGGGGTGTTTGTATCATTTATTCGAGTTAAAGATTTTAACTCAGATGAGCCTTCGCTAGAATCCATTCCTATGGTTAATGAGTTTCCCGAGGTGTTTCTCAATAATCTTCTTGATGTTTCTCTTATAGTGAAATTGCTTTAGGGATTGATCTTATTCTGGACGCTCTTTTGATTTTTATCCCTCCTTATAGAATGGCTCCAGTGGTGGTAAAAGAGCTTAAGGAGAAATTGAAAGAATTTTTAGATAGATTTTTTATCCGCCCTAGTTTGTCTTTATAGGGCGTTCACATATTATTCATGTGCAAAAAAGATGGTTCCCTTTGTATGTGCATTGATTGTTGTCAGTTGAACAAAGTGACTATAAAGAATGAATATCCTCTTCCTAGTATCAATGATTTTTTTATTAACTTTTGGGTGCGAAGTGTTTCTTTAAGAATAATCTTAGATCAAGTTATCATAAGCTTAAGATTAGAAGTGCGGATATCCCCAATACTGTCCTTAAAACCCGGTATGGTCACTAAAAGTTTCTTATTATGTATTTTGGGTTTACCAATGCCTTGAAAACATTATGGACCTAATGAATGGGGTGTTTCGTCCGCTCTTGAACATGTTTGTCATAATCTTAATTGATGATATCTTAGTTTATTCCAAGAGTCACGTGGATCGTGTAGATTACCTTTGCACCATGTTAAAAACTTTAAAGGATTGTCTTTTTTATGCATAGATCTTAGTTGAAAGCTATAGCTTTTCTTGGTCATGTCATCTCTAGTGAAGGAATCATTTAGATCCTCATAAAGTTGTAGTGATCCACAAGTCTATTTACAGACGTTCATTGAGCTTACTGATACATTCACTTCAATTGGGGTGACTCCATATTATGTAAGGCTGACACTGTTACCTCATTCACTTTTGGGGGAAGCAAAAATATGGTTGAGAGTCGATCAATTTAATCACATCATGGAATGACTTAGCAAGAAAGTTCCTCATTATAATTTTTCCATTAGGCAAGAGTGCGAGACTTTGCAGTGAAATAGTGAGCTTCAAACAGAAGCCTGATAAAAACCTCTATCATGCTTCGGAATGCTTCAAGGCTCTTGTTCACGAGTGTCCACACTACCAACAGTCTAATGAGGTACTTGCTCATTCTTTTGTAGAAGCTCTTGATCACAGTATAAAGATTTTTCGAGATTCAGTCACAGGTGGTCAAGCATTAGAGCTAATTTATGATTAGCTGTACACATTGTTAAACCTCATATCATAAGGAAATCCAGATTGGCATTCAGATTCTAGAAGTACCACAAAAATAATTGCGGGTGTATTGGAGGTGAACTAATTCACAGCCTTATCAGCAAAGGTTTCTATACTATAGAATTTTATCAACACATCATTTGGAAGCATAAAGTTGGAAGCAATAATACCTGTAGCCATAGTTAATGCCAATCAACAAGCTACGGGTTGGTGTGAGATATGCGAAAATAGTGGTCATACAGCGGCCATAGGTGCACAAATCCAGAATCTGTGATGTATATAGGTAATGCTCGAACTCCAAATTATGCTAATACCTATAAAATAAAGTGGTAAACTCAACGATCAAATCAGCTATAGAATACCCCACAACCACAGGCCCAATCAAATCAGTCAATGAGCAATACAGAGAACATGTTGAAGCAGATTCTAGCTAATCAGACATAGTTTGTTACAGACTTAAAGAATCACCAAGCTTCCAAAAGAAGTTTAAAGTTGCAAATGAGACAATAATCATAAGCACTAAACGCTAGACTATAAGGTGGGTTGCCAGCAAATACAAAAAATCAAAAACAGGTTATGGCAATCACCTTGAGAAATGGTAAAAAGCTTGAAGGAGAACTTCCCAAGAAAACAAAAGAGATAGATGCTAATGTGTTGACCCAAGAGGTAAATGATAGAGTTACTAAAAATTCTAGGAAGTCTTAGTAATTAAATAAAATAGTGGTTGTCGAAGAAGTGAAGAAAAGGTTGCCACTGCCCTTTTCTCAGAGGCAAATAAAAGTGAGAGAGGATACAATATTCAAAAAGTTCTTTGACATATTTATAGAACTTCATACTAATTTACCTCTTCTAGATGTTTTGAAGAATATCCCCAAATATGCAAAGTATTTAAGGGTTGTGGTGGCAAAAAAGGTGAAATTTCAAGATGTGAGAGCAATAACACTCACTAAAGAGTGTAGTTCTTTGATTACTCAGAAAATCCCTAAGAAATTGAGATATTAGGGGTAGTTTGCTATCCATATCCAAGTTAGGAGTAAAGTGGTCCATGAACTGAGTGACTTAGGGGTAAGCATAAACTGGATGCACCTATTACTATTTAAAATATTGGGCTTGGGAGAGCCAAGACCGACCACCGTGGTGTTGTAACTGGTAGATGTGTCATTCATACATTCGAAAGGAATAATTGAGGATATCCTCATAAAGGTTGGTAAATTAATTATACTTTTTGACTTTATTATTCTTGATTTTGAGGCAGATAAACAGGTACCAATTATCTTGGGGCACCAATTTTATCAATTGGAGGAGCATTAATTGATGTTAATGAAGGCACACTCAAAATAAGGGTAGAGGATGAAGAGGTGGTGTTTGATGTATACAACGCATCCACAATTATGTCCCAAGTTAAATATTTGTGTATGATCAATTTTATTGAAAGGAAAAGTGTGGGATGGCTAGTCCATAAAAGACCTCTTTAAACTGCTTGATTAAGTACCCTAAGACACTATCTCCTGAACCTAAAAAGGCTGAAGTTGAGAAACCTGATGCTCTTAAAAAATTTCACCTAAGAGGGGTGAAGAGAATAAAAAGATAGAGGCCAAGTGGGAGTAAAAGGGTGAAGGAATGTTGCAGAGTTGAGTTGAGTCGTGCTGCAACACTAAATCAGGCGTTTATTGAGAGGCAACCCAAGTTAATTAGGTTTATTTTCTTTTCAAATTGTTTTAGTATTTATTTTACATAGTTTTTGTTTTTTGTTGAGTGACAGGTTAATAGGAAGTCTAAGTACGATAAACTTGAGCAAAGAAGCATGGCAAAGACTGAGTATGGCATCCCATAGATCTTATTTATGTTTAAAGATGCTAATGGCTAGGTCTAGTGGCCTCAGGAAGTAATTTTATCTCATACTTTTAAGTTCACTTTGGGAAGAAAGTAGATTTTTAAGTGTGGGGTAGGGAAATTTCCGAATTTTGGCTCGATTTAATAAATTTTTGGTGTAAGATAATCTTGTTGGTGCTATTTTTTATTGCATTATGCAAGTGGGTTTGTTTGTAGAAGAATGTTGATTGAGTGAATTTATATTTTTGAGACTCTTTGGCTCATGTTTATGACTTTTGTACTTATTGGCTTAAGTTTGAATCCATGCAATTATTTGGTTGGGAGTCTATGAAGATCATATTGCATTGAGCATGTGCCTTGTGTGATATAAGGTATTTGTATATTCCTTGTTTCATGTGAGTCTAGAACTTGCCCTGTGTGTGTGAAGCGAAAGAAAGAATGGGAGTTTTGGATATGATATACACATTTCTTTGATAGCCTTGTTTTATACCTTCTATTTGTCCTTCCAATTGTGCATTATCCTAGTTAACCCCATTGAGCCTTTAGACTTTTATTTGGTAGTTTTATATGTATTTTAATCCCTTTCTTTGATAGATCACAATTTGATCTAAAAAGATCCTAAGTGCTTTAATGATAAAAAAAATTAATTGAGATAGGAGTTTGAGAAATTAAAGAAGAAAAATGCAAATTTGATGCCCCAAGGTAATAGTTATTGGTGTTTATAATTGATGTGTGGTGGTTCGGATT
The DNA here is from genome assembly GCF_002878395.1 of Capsicum annuum. Lineage (NCBI taxonomy): Eukaryota > Viridiplantae > Streptophyta > Magnoliopsida > Solanales > Solanaceae > Capsicum > Capsicum annuum. The sequence continues at coordinate 134,572,454 of NC_061119.1, read as the reverse complement.
AATATAAATAGTGTTAGAAATATTCCTATGATTGTAGAGAATGAGAAAAATTGAATCTTGAAGGAATAAATGATATGCCCACCATGTGTTGGTGAAAAATGCCTCAAACAGATGGGGCAAAATAAAAGAATGTGATAGACAAAAAATTGGTGTAAATGGGTTGTTAGAGATTGGTTCTAATTGTATAATGTGGAGTATTAAACATATTACAGAGGTTAGTCACTATTCCTAAATAGTTCCTACCATTCCCTTAGCCTACATTACAACTTGGAAAAGTCCTAATTGATCTTAAGCTTTACGTTCGACTATTACTAGAGCATTACACTAAGGTCAAGCCTATGGTTAATTGTGTTTAACTTGTGAATTATTTGTGAGAGTGAGTGTAATTTGATTTTTGTGTAATGGTGAGTGATTATGGGTAACTCTCTTTTTGTGAGGGAACATATTTGATGAATATGGGTGATTTTTATGATGTCTTTTATTAAATTATAAGCATGAGTTTTCCAACTAGGTGAGTCAATTCTTTAGGCTAGGATGTTTTGGAGTTGTGCTCATAAGATTACAATTGTGTTTGTAACATGCTTATTATAGTAACATGCATTCCGTTTAGTTATTGTAGTTCTAGCTTACATTTATTGCATGTAGTAGAAGTGTATAATATCCAGATCATGAGGTTTATAGTAAAGAGTTTTTCGAGGATGAACAAGTCTTTAAGTGTGGGGTGGTGAGGTTGGGTGTATTTATGCATTCTACCGTCACTATTCTGGCATTTTTAGCCTTGTTTTGAAAATGATTCATGTTACATATGGGTGGAGAATGATATATATGTGTATCATAGTGTTAAAGAATGTGTTTATGATGTTTAAAGTGAGTTCAAATTATTTTGTACTTAAAAGATTCATCTAGAGTTCAACTTGGAAAACTAGTGTGACTAGCTTGTGCTAGGTGCTTGTCTAGTTGATTCCGATGGATTCTAATTTATTTAAAGTGTTCCTAATTATATTATATGTTCTTATGATTGGAATATCTTGTTTCTAATTATAAAAGTGCAATTTGAATGAGTCTACATCTGGAACAATAAGTGAAAGATCAATGCTAACTAGCTATGTTTAGCTCTGGCTTTGATTCATCGTTATGGGTGTTGTGTTGTGTTTCTATCATAATTTGTTTGGTGTGATTTTGTAGGAGGATTTTGGAGATGAATATGATGATATTTTGATGTTAATAAAGATTTGAATCTATGGGAAAGATTCCACAAGACAAGGGATTAAGAGGGGAGACTCAACACTTAACCAAATTTTGAAGAGCAAATTCCAGTAGCTCGGGCGATATTGAGGAGGCTCCCCACCTATAGTGGGGCTATAGAACGGGCACCACACAACCTATATTGGGGATAAACCTAGGGCGCTGCCTCACCCACTTCCAGGCTCATCATCTGAAGCTTTTCTTGTCTGACACGAAAAGGTTTTGCTTCTACACTATAAATGCATATTGACACGAAAAGGTTTTGCTTCTACACTATAAATACTTCTACACTTTATTACTTAGTAGACCACGTATACTTGCATGTTTGCTTGGGCAATGTCATTAGTAAAAGGTTTGAAGTTCCTAAGTTGTGATATGAGTAAGTGTTGATATGTAAGGGTTTAAGAACCTAGTATTTGCAATGAACAACTGTCTTGAGAAATAATGGGTTTGACTCCCGAAGACGATGATGTGAATTATTGTTTGATAATGAGCATGATGTGTGTTATATCCTTATTGTATGACTGTTCTAACTTGTTTGAAGGTTGTTTTGTTATGTTGTAATCTGTTAACTTGTATTTATTTTTTCCCTATCCATCATTCATGAAAGAATAAACCAAGTAGGGGAATTGAAAGACTTATATTTTGAGCCATTGAAAGAATCTCCATATTTAATGTCACTGTGGTGTGTACGACTAGGTGCATGAGTTGTACACCTTAGATGCAAGTCATATCCTTCTTTACCTACCCTCTTTTACCATAGGTAGTGTTGTGAGAGTTACTCATTGTCCTAGTTATGAATGACCCCCTCCTCAATCATACACTAAGTATACGAGTCATACCCAATATGATGATATAGCCAAAAGTCCTAGCTTAAGTAGACTATTTTGGGTAGGGGTGGTGTATATGAGTTAGGAGTTGAGTCATACCCTTTGGATATGACTCAAGGGTATGTGATTATACCCTTAACTATGTAGGTGACCTAGGAGAAGCCTAGGGTATGAGTTTTGGTACTACATATACCCTAGGGTACGATTTGTAAAGTGAGTCGTAACCCTGCACGGGTTCATTTTATAGCTTTTAACTGAGGGGATTGTGGTCATTTCTCATACCTTAAACACTAAGTCCATTCACTATACAATTGTATAAAGCCACCTTAAGTATACTATTGAGTGGATCAAACACCCAAAATACAATCTCGAACTCATCTTTGAAGAATTGGAGGCTAGGGTTTCAAAGGTGATATTCAGGAGGAAAAGTGAAGTTAAGACACTATATGAATTAAGGTGTCTAAGGCATGTAACTCTTCCCTTGATAAATGACTTTAAACCCATGTATTTCACAATTAGAATAGTAAGTGTGCATGGTTATTTTGAAATCAATGAAAAGGGTTTTGTTGTCTAATGATGAATAATGTTGATTCTTGCTTAGACTTATGTTTATGCGTGTCATTGATCATGATTTTCATACGTGGATTCTTGTTTTATATGGTTTAACATTAGGGATTTGAGTAACCATAATAATTATGATTTCTACCATGAAAATAGTCTTAAAGGTATATACTTAAGGTGTTTTTGGAAATGTCTGAACGAATTTTCTAGTCAAATATTGGTGATATTTTTAACGAGGGCAATGGTCCAATTAGTACGAATGGTTGATAAATGGTATGTTAAAAGTATTGTGAGCAATGTATTACATCATTGATGACCATGTTGGGTTAATATACTAATAAGGGGTTCAAGTTACTGAAAATGATAATGTATTTGAATTGTGTGTTGAACCAAGTGTGGTGAGAATGTTGTATAAGATGGTTAATAAAATATTAATAGTTTGTAAGGGTCTTGATCACCATAACTTTAATTTTATGATGGATTTAATGAAGGCAATGGCCATTGAAATGGTTGAGCTATGAGGGCTCCCATAACGACCATGTGATCATGTATAGTGTTGAATTAGTTAATTGGTTAATGTCCTTAAGTGTTATATAGGATGAATAATCATGCTTAGGTAAAGGGTTAATGTCCTAATGTAAAATAATACAAGTTGTTATGGATTGAGGTTGAAGTCCCATGCCATACCAAATGGCTCAAGGTTTAAGACCCTTGCCTTATGAAATGGATTGAGGCTAGAGTCCATTTCTCAACAAAATTTCTTAATGTTAAAGAAGCTTTAAAAAAGATATCTATTGAGGTTCATGTAGATCGGTGAATGAAATTCTTTTGGGTTATAGTCTCTTGGCATGTGGTTAGTGTCCCTTGCCTAGATGAATGAGTGTGTAGTTAGAGTCCCTATTTTGAATGAGTGTGTATGCGGTTAAAGTCCTTGCCTAATAAAAGTGTGAGTATTGTTAAAGACTTTTGTCTAATTGTATATTATTATGGCTAAAGTCCTATGCCAAAACAGAATTGTCGAATTTATGTTTGAAAGGTCAGAGTCCTCCATTTTATGTCTAATGAATAAATGTTCAAGAATGTTGTTAAGCCTTTATTTATTTGTTAGCATGTGATATACCTATATGTAAGGATAGAGTGTATAAGTATGATTGAATATGATATATTAGTGAGTTGTTGAATAATGTTGCTACTTTATCCTTATCCTTGAGTTACATGCTAGCGTTCGCACCGCTAACCTTCTCTAGATGTTATGTCCCAATGCAACATAGGCAACAGGGCATCGTCTTCTATTCTTGCACAATGATTAGGCAAACGAAGCGGTTTACTCATTAACTTCGGAGTGGTAACCTTCCTTATTTCGGATGGCATTCATTCTTGGTCTCCTATCTTTAGACTTAGTTTTATTTTGACTTGGTTTGGATATTCGGGGGCTTGTCGCTACATATACATTTCTAAACTTTGGTCTATATAGGTATTATGGATGACTGTGGAAATGAGTATATTGACTAGTGTGTTGATATATATGAAATTGTTAGACATTGTTAAGTTACGACTTCTAGTATTTGTTCCACTGTCTTATTATGTGGTTGGGATTTACCCGACCCTTGTATTTAATGTTATGATGGTGATAGGTTATCAGGCAAACTCTAGATCATGTGAGCTTGAGGTGCCCATACGACATAGCCATGTTTTGGGTCATGTCAAACCAACTTAGTTGTCAACGCCTCTATCCTTGACTCAATGTCATGGGTCCCTAATAGAACATATCTACAACTTTTCTTCTAATAATCATTGTTACTCCTCCAGTCACCATCTCTCTCTACTTTAAGCCCTATATCTATCATTATAGAATTTCCAACATTGGTTTCTTTTCTTTGAGTTGTAATTGTCCTTAGCAGACAATCGGTCATTGGCTTAGAAAACCGCCAAATCTCTATATAGGTACTTCATCTCTTCATCCACATCAGATTCATATTACCTAGATACCTTACCTTTTTTGGCCACAACATTAACCCTCTCGGAATTTCTAGTTGCAAACTGCTTTATCAGTAACCAAATATCTAAATTAAGCTATGCAACCTCTTTTAGCATTAAAACATCATCAACTTTATACTTGCCTGAAGCACTAAAGGTATTAGGCCTAGTACCTCTCTCTGACTCTCGAGAATTCCACTCTTAGTTGGTAAAAGTGATTTGATCTATAATTAAAGATGCTACATGTCAACGCAGATTCATGAACGTTCCACCAGTAATAGCATCCATCATAGCTAAGGAACTGGTATTCGGTGCAAGATAGAAAATTTTCAGCAGATTTTTCACTAAAATTTCTATGATTAGGCACCATCATCAATTGCTTCTTAAATAAAAAACATACCTCATACATTGGATCAGAATACAGTTGCCTGAATTTATAGATCTTGTCCTTCAATTACAATATTCTAGAATAAGGGAATAAATAGTCTAAGGAAAACTTTTCCAACTCCTTATAAGAAGTAATGGAACCACGAGGTAAGTCCCCTAACCATAATATCGCTTGACCATTCACATAGAATGGGAACAACCAGAGTCTCAATGTTTCTTGAACTACCCCAAGTATATTATTTAAAGTGCAAATTCAATAGAATTTATCAGATGCATGTTATGTCATCAGTCGGTAGGAAAGCAAAAACACCTTTTACGTTCAATAATTAGATTGTAGCACTAGTCATATCGAACCTCACCCCTAGGCAAAGAAGGAGGAATGATGGATACTCTCTCTATAGGCTCTACATACTCAATGTCTTTATCTGGTTCTTTATATACTAGAAAATACTAAAAAATAGAGGGTACTAGAGCTCTACCTCTTCTATATCTATTGAGTTATACTCAACGATCAACTTCCTATCTTTATCTCGCCTCTGGAGTGGTACACTAGGCTGCCTCACTATCCATTCTCTCAATTGTTTTCAATAATAACTGCAGTACTTTGATTCTTTGTGTCATGAGTAACATGCATAAATGGGGAAGACAAGTCTTGTGGATCATAATGAATCACTTCTTGATGAGCTTCAAGATCGTGCTCTGACATCCTACGATCTTATTGAAGTACTTGGCATACACCGACTTATGCCCTATCAAGAACAAAAAAGTAAATGCCAACAACCTCAATAACTCCAATCAACTAATCTGTAATCGTACTCCTCGACAATGGCATCAAAATTTTATGCCACCCAAACTATACCCTAAAAGAAGATCATTTTGTCACTTTCAAATTATACTAACCAAACTAGTGTTGCGTTAATCCCAGAGGAAATAGGTCGAATCTATCTCTAAAACATGTTGAATTATTCTAAAGTGCAAAAAAGTAAATTGGGGGAATTTATAGTAAATTGTGAAAAGTAAGAAGTCTTAATTACTGTCGATTGTATTAAATCTAAGATGACACTCGGACTGTCTTCCCCTGGCCTTCTAACTCCATAGGCTTATCTTGATCAATCCAACTATCTAACTGCCACACATGCTGAATCAGACAAGTTAGATATTACAAACCGTCTTATGAATGCTTTGATAAATCTCACCCTTTACCATGTGAGTCTCAGGATGTCGTCTTACTAAGAACCATGTTTAATTGCAATATAACTATTAACTTTTAGGTATCAAGTTATTAGATGAGTGTTGATAGCCTCGAATCATCATTATAATCTTTTTCCTAATTCAATCTCTCTTGTGAAGATGATATCGAATACAGGAAGCCTCTCAGCGTTGTCCACACAAAGAAAACAACTAAACTAAATATGATCATAATGCATATGTAAATAATGTTCAAGAACAATCTCAAACTTCCCCTACTATATTATCCTGGCTTTCCACAACACCAGATAAGGGATTTAGCCGCTCATAGTTGCAAGAAATGCAATGGAATTAAATAAATAAAGCATAGAAATAATCTCATGACAATGGAAGAATAAAACCAAAAGTATCAAATAAATTAATGAAACAAAAAACAAGAACATAAGCATTCGAAGATTAAAAGTCAACCATGAAATCAATATATATTTGTATAATATATGAGTGCATAAACTAACAAAAACCATCAATAGAGTATTTATAGGTTATGAAAAAACCCTGGAAAGCTAAACAAATATATACATAGAAAACTAAGTCGGTGGCAACTTACGGCATCATGTATGTATGTGGTCATCGTAGATACTTGAAAATCCTCACTTCTGCAGCTTGTCTAAACTTAGCTTCTCTACAACTTGTACTGGTACTTACGACACCATAAGTGGTACCTACGGATCATAGGTACCCTTCATAATTGACAATCTAAACACATACTTTCATATCCATTGAATTTGTATGCTCTGGGACCTACAACCTCTACTAATGCCATGTAAGTGCAACTTACGGCAAGTAGGTTGAATTGTTAGTCGCCTCTTTCTACACTGTTAACTCCTTTTCTTCATTTTAATCTCCAATAACCTAGTTTCCTATTAAATAGACAAAAAAAAATATCATAACTACCAAAATGAACTTTAGTACTTGAAAATTTTCAAATTTGAAGCACTGAAAGTACCATGAAACCATGAAACATCAAGGATCTGCATGCTTTTGATCATTATCTACATTATTATGTTTGATTCCTTCATGTGCAATAGATGTATCAACAATAGGAACTGGATAAACATCAACTAAGATCCATTATTTTTAGTATCTATTTTCTACGTCTTGTCAATATCTTCAAGAGTTTGGTCTTCAAAAAACACTACATCACAACATCTAATAAAGTTCTTAGAAACTTTATCATAAAATCAATACCTAAGCTCGTCTTGACCATAACCAATGAAGATGCACATATTAGTTCTTACTTCTAGTTTTGACCTCTCATCTTTTAAAACATACACACAAGCTTGAAACCCTAAAATTTTCTATTGATCATAGGAAACATCCATAGCCAACAAAACACTATTTGGAACATCACCATCTAAAGCAACTGTAGAAGACAAATTAATAACATAAGCAATAGTATTAAGTGCTTTTTTCCAAAAGTAATTTGGAAGTTCAGCCTCTGAAAACTCTCTCGACTAGAGTTCTATTCATTTGAGGCATCTTAGGTGGAGTTCTCTGATGATGTATTCCTTGTGATTTACAATAGTTATCAAAGGGGATAATATATTCACCGTTATTGTCAGTACGAATGTATTTTAACTTTTTCGTTGTTTGTCTCTCAAAAAACTATTGAAATTTGTTAAACACATCAAGTAGTTAATCTTTGGTTTATAAAGGATATACCCAAATCTTGCGAGAATAATCATCAATGAAAGAATCAAAGTTAAGTGCACCACCTTGTGACTTCACTTTAAAAAGACCACAAAAATAAAAGTGTACTAGCTCTAATAGTCATGTCTTTATTGAAGGATAATGGCCGTGAAAAGAAACTCTCTTCTCTTTTCCGTCTAAGCAATGAACACATCTTTTCAACTTTGCTTGTTTCACACCAGAAATCATATTTTTATTAGCCAAACATGTGATTTCCCTTTAACTCATATGCCAAGTCTTCTTGTTCCACAATACTTATATATTGTCAATTTTCACAAAATTCACATAGTCATTATGAACAGATCCTTGAGTAAAGTATAAATTAGAAAACTTTCTTCCTTGAGCCACAACTGATGCGCCTTTGGTGACTTTGAATTAGTCATTGAACATTTCATTATTGTATCCATTATCATTTAGTTTCCCTATAGATATAAAATTTAGAGGAATGTCTGGATCATGTTTGGTATTTTGAAGAACTAACGTTGTACTAATATTATTCTTCTAATAGATTGCGCAAAAATCAAGCACCTTGATTTCACCAACATTGACCATATTAAACAATCCATGGTTACCAGGAATATAAGATGAAAAAAGTTTTTACTCAGGGTTATATGAGATGTAGCTTTATAATCTTCTATCCAACTAGTATCAAGGGATATAATATTCATGACATTTTTATCAAAAGCAACAACAATGTCATCTCGACAACAACATCAACATTGTTTTTGTTATTTTATTCTTTCTTTCCTTCTCTAATCTCCTACTTTAACTTATTGATGAACTTTTTAATATTTCATTTCTTACCATAGTGATAGCATAAATGACTCTCAAACCCCGACTCTTACTAGCTTTTACTTTTACCTCTATTCCTTCTATTTCTTGTTTTATCCCTTTTTTGATCTTCTTCAAATAGAACATCTAAATGTGAGGACAAGCCCTGAGATTTTCTCCTCACTTTTTCATTCAAAACAACACTCTTGGAAATTTCCATAGTCACTTTTCAGCCAAGAGTTGAATTAGATAAAGAAATATGAAGAGTCTCCCAGAAATTGGTAGATTATTTAGAAGCCAACGTCCATGTATATCGTCATCAAAACTAACAATCATTCAAGAATGTTTATTAAGGACACCTGAAACTCTCTCATATGGTGAAGAATAGTATTTTCCTTCTTGTATTTATATTTCATCAATTGTTTTAGTAGGAACAACTTGTCATATATTGCCTGTTTTTGAAGTGTGAAGTGTCTCCAACTTTTCCACAATGTTCTAGCGTCTGACTCATTCACAATATGATTATGAACATTTTCTTCAACTAATTTCCTTATATATCCACTTACTTGTTGGTCTCAAAATCCCAATTCTAATCAGTTTTATTTTCCTATTTATGATTAACAAAAATAGAAAGAGGCATTTTCTTCACAAATAAAAGATCTGTCATCTTTCTCTTCCATATGTCGTAATTGTTCCCATTTAAATATAATATATTTATCATATTTTCCTCCATCCTAATATTCTTGATAGATAACCAAGGCTCTTATATCATTTCATATGATGGAAGGAGGTAAATGTAAAAAAACAAAGAAAGTAAAAAACTCAAAATTTAACATGGAAAAACACTTCAAGTTGAAAATATCAACAACAAGATCATAGTGATCTAAATTTCTCAACTATAACAATAAGAGATCTACAAATATTCTCCAAATGGCCACAAAAAGAGAGCCAAACATCATGAAGCAATAGCTACCCCAATAAAAGTAAATCAAGAGAAACCACCCTAAACAGATCTACTATTTGGGACTCAAACTTGAATTTTGTGAACCTCTATATCTGATATCCATAATTCAAATATAAGAACATAGTGCAATGAAAGCTCAGACAAAATTTTAGCCTGATCCAATGTTAACGAGTTGGCCAACAGATTGACTTTGGCTGGTCGGAGAGAAAACTGCAACATATAAACTCTCTTTCTCTCTTCTCTCTTTGGTGAAAGCTCTCTCAAAACATCTCTTATGTGCTAATGTCTATCAAAGACAAATACCAATGAGAATGAATAATTCTCTCTCAAATACTCCTATAAATAAATGATGATTGGTGCTTTTTCTAAAGCCAAACAAACTCAAAATAGGAATAGAAATTCAAAACCTTTTCCAAATAGCCTTTGAAATCAAAATAGAATAGGATTAGGTCATGGGACTTTTGCTACAACATGGGCCACTGCTCAACAATGAACACCGGGAACTATAAATTAGAGAGAAAACAAATATGAAAGAAGTAAACAACATATACCATTCAACTTGTTATTGCCACTATAAAAAGCTCATAAACAACCTATACAGTAGAAAAAGTAAAAAACTTGAATTTATCTCCCTAATATCTATTAATACACTAAGTTAATGATATACAAAAATAATATTTTGCACTTTGCTTAATTATATTCATGTGCACCAGCTTAAAATATAAGAATCGATTCATCGTAAAAATGTCATTTTGTCCTGTAAGCTTTAAAATTAACACACTCTAGGATCTTGAACCGATAATCTAATTGAGATGTATTATAGAAAATGTACTTGATATGGAAAACATATAACATTGTGGCCCACAATAATGTGTCATAGCAACTTATCTTGTAACATCTTAAAAACAATAATGTGTACTCCATTATAAAAAAATAGGAATTTGTTAATGTATATCTAGAATATATAATTGAACTAAGAGAGTCGAAGCATCATAATTACATCAATCATAAGTACAACAATGACTCATTCTTTTAACATGTTCCGTAAATACATCTAAAAACAATAATGTGTACACCATTATAAAAAAATAGAAATTCATTACCTTATATCCAAAATATATAATTTAACTCGAAGTGTCAAAACATTACCTTTAACTGGGTGATAGTGCAAGCTCATGTCATAATCCTTCTACAATTAAAGGCACCTCTTTTTACTAAGGTTCAGTTTCTTTTATGTAAAACATATTGTAAACCCTTGTAATAAGTAAAAATATCCACTTGCACCCTATATAAATTGTGATGCAAAATCTTTAGTACAAGAACCCCAGTCGTCAACTCAAGATCATGAGTCGTGTTAAATCTATCATGTAATTTAAGTTGCTTGGAAGGATAACCCACAAATTTCAATGCTGTATAAATATGCATCGAAGTCCCACACTTGATACATAACAAAAATATAAGAAACATTCAGTACCCTCGAAGAGCATCAAAATAGGGTAGATGTCAATCGATCCTTCTAGTTGTCAAAACAACCCCCATATGCATCTAACTATATGAACTTTATAATTTTTTTTATCAACTTTGTCAATGGAGGATCTATAGAATTAAAATATTCTATAAACCTCCTACAACATCCTGCCGAATCCATAAATCTCCTAATATTAGTTTGAGTTGTTGGTCTAGGACATTTTTTAACTGCCTCAATATTTTAGGCCTCTACATAAATTCCCTCACTAGAAATAAATGACTGAGAAAAGTTACATAACATAGGCAAACATCATATGTGGAAAATTTGGCTTACAATTCTTGATCTTTCATAGTCTAATGTAGAATTCAGAGGTGATTGGAATGCTCCTCCTCATTCCAAGAATACATCGGGATGTACTCAATTAAAAATATAATAGAGAAATCCACAAATTGTTTAAACATTGTTCCTAAGATCCATGAAGGCTGCAGGTGCATAGTTATTTAGACATAGTTGAAGTCTCCTAACCTTCAACTAAAGTAACCAAAATGAATATCAATTTGGGAGAATCACTTAGTGCCTTAAAGCTGGTTGAGAAGATCATAAATTCTGAAATGGGGTACTTATTTTCATAGAGACCTTATCCAACTGGCTATAATCTATACACAAATTGAGAGTCCTATCATTTTTGTAACAACCAGAGACTACCACCTACTCATTACACGGTGCTTACAATCTCGAGGGACCATAACCTAACCCATGAATCGGTACCTCCTATGATCAATGAATAATATAATCACGAATATGGATGAATAACTAGAATTCCCTAAGGTATTAATAATGAAATGACTACTGAATTATGAATATGGCATAACACTGAAATTTAAATAATCTAAATAGATAATTGTAGTGTCTGAAAAGCCTCTAAATTGAATACTAAGAGTTGATGGGATAGGCCCCCAACTAACTCTACTAACTAATGAGAATAAGAAATGAAGTAATATAATCTATCCTCAAATAATGAGGACTCACTACTGCTATCGTACTGTTGATGATCTGAGGTACTGAGTGCAATCTGGGAACTGAGAATCTACCCCTATGATATGATACATCATAGCACAAGATAAAGGTATGCAATCAGTACTTTGAATGTACTGGCATGCCAAATTAGGTAGGCTGATATGCATGGTTTCATGAATAGGAATAATAATAACTAACTAATTATACATGTAAAACATAGAGCACTGAATAGAGAACATGAAATCTGTAGGTACTGAAATTATGGAGAAAATTGTAAATACTGAGTATGCATGACAGTCTATAAATACTAAAGATACATAAAAATCTAAGGACACTAGGAATGCATGACTAAGCATATAACATGGACTGAGTATAATTTTTAAACCAAAATACTTTAAAAATATTGTTATCTATATACGTTGGTCAAGAAAATCTATGATTGCATAACTGAACCAAAACTATAACTGAGACTATATCTAAGACTGTAAGAGGTACCATCTAACCAATATTCCCCAATTTGAGCTAATCGGTATTCAACATATAACCCCAGTTGGAAGGGTTTTAATACCATTCCACGAGTACTAATAATGGTTGTTTGGATATACTAAACTGATATAATATCAAAAGGACTAAGCGTGTCGAGCCTGAACTGACAGGTGACCCCTGCGAGATAGTCAAGCCTAGTCTGATGGGTGACTACTCATATCCTATGCTAGCTACATAGTTCTGGGTATAGGGACTGCTACTAATGACTCTACCTATATGATGGGTAAGCAACAATCCATAAACTCGTTCGATGCTAAATCCTACTCCCAACTGAAAGATACTAGGTTGTTCTTAGTTAAATGACTAATATTTGACTATTCTGATAATGCTCATAATATAATATAAGCAATATTCTATAATGTATTGATACTAGACTAAGTAAGCAGCTATGGATTTCAGGGATTCAATACACTATTCTTTAATGTATTGATACTAGACTAAGTAAGAAGCTATGGATTTCGGGTATTCAATACCCCCAAGATTCAAAACAATAATAGTAAAAAGGATACTAATGCTTGAAGGACAAAACATGAAGGTTTTCATTAAATAAATCACTCTTGTAGGAATTTAATTAAACACTTGTAGTTCATTTTTTAAAACAATCATAGGAATGTCCTAAAATATAAAGAAATAGCATGAATCCAATATAATAGAGTTAAATCGAGTTATTTTTCAATAAATAACAATATTAAAATATGGAGGATTAAATAATAACAATAAATTCATGGTAACATGTTATAGAATCATAGTTCATAGAGATTCATAGATGAAATCACAATTTAAAACATAATAACTTGAAAAGATTACAATCTTATAATTTAAAAAGGTTGCTTGGACTGCATGGATGAAAGGGATCCATGGATGAACATCTAACAAACATTAATTGATAGATTTCTTGAAGTTCTTGGTAAATTCTTGAGAATTGACTTTGAATTTGAGAGCTAGCGTTCTTGATTGGGAGAGAATCTACTTTGATTTGGGGGAAAAGTTATTAAAATGATGAAATAATTGAATAATTAGGGTAAATTTTGTGTTAAAGGCTAACTATGGTGAGGGGGAAAAACAGTAATGTCCTTTGATTTAAAACACAAAATTACTGAAAAATTCTCAATTTTATAAGCTAGCGCGATGTGGTGCTATCACTCCGTATCACTAGAATTGGACAATAGGTAACTAAGGGCTTGGTGTGATGCAGATTAATCGTGGAACCCTTTTGATTCTGAAATTCACCTTTGCCGCGATGCGCCATTATTGAGAATGACACTAGAAAAGGATAGTTGGGATTTTGGCTTACAATGCGATTTAGTAGTTTTGTGAAGATTCACTAAAAATTGACAATCGTTATTTATGCTGGCGCTGCGATGCGCTAAGGGCTAAAATGACGGTGATTAATGACTAAAACATAAAATCATCATAACTTCTTACCCGTTTATCGGATTTAGGTAAATTTTATATCATTGGAAGGCCAATTCAGTTTCCTATGCAATAGTATACTCTAAAATGGAAAATAATGAGTGTTTCAAAAATGATATAAATGAATACTTATGTATAGGGACTTAGATTATGTTAGGGAAATATAGGGTATTAACATATCTCCCCCTTAGGATTATTCATCTTTGAATTAGATGGGTTAAGATGAGGGAGTACTAACGGACTAAAACACACTGATATGCATATCTGATGCATAGAATGCATAAATGAACTAATTCATAGATGACGACTGACATGAGCAAGATGTGCAACTGAAACTGAGCATAATAGAGATAAATCTTAAGAAGATTTGGTTTCTTATATTGAATTTGAATTCGTGGACAAAAGATTAGGGTACTTGGTCCGCATATCTGCCTCTGCTTCCCATGTATCTCCCTCAATGGACTAATTCCTCCAAAGAACTTTGACTAGTGGAACTTTTTGGTTCCTTAGTCTACGAACTTGATTCCTCAAAGGAAATACTATTCTGAATATCTACACTTTCTAAGGGAACAACTACAGCTGGATCACCAATACATATTTTCAACAATGAGTCATGGAACACTTGGTGTACTGAATCTAAATATAAAGGTAACTAAAGCTCGTAAGCTACCTTTCTAAAACGATTGAGAATTCTAAAGGGATCGATAATCGGGGACTGAGATTCTCTTACTTGCCAAATCTCTTCATTCCTTTAGTGGGACAGATTTTCAAGTATACGAAATCACCGACCTCAAACTCGAGATCCTTTCACCTCACATCTGCATAAGATTTTTATTGGATCTGGGAAGACCTAAGACTTTCTCTGATCAACTGAACCTTCTCTAATGCCTCAAACACCAAGTCAGGGCCTACTACTATTGCCTCACCTACTTGAAACCAACCAATTAGATATCTACATCTTCTACCATAGAGATCCTCATATGGAGCCATACAGATACTAGAATGATAGCTGTTATTATATGTGAATTCAATCAAAGGCAAGTGGTCATCCCAACTACCTTTAAAATCTATTGTGTATGCTCTTAGAATATATTCTAGAGTCTGAATGGTCCTTTCTGCTTAACAATTTGTCTAAGGATGGATAGCTGTACTGAGATAGACTTAGGTACCAAGACCCTTTTGGAATGCTTTCCATAAATGAGAGGTAAATTGGGTACCTCTGTCTGAGATGATAGATAAGGGAACATCGTCCAACATAACCAACACTCTGAGATAGAGTTTGGCATAGTCCTCAGCTAAATAAGAGGTATGGACTGGTAAGAAATAAGTTGATTTGGTCATCCTAGATACGCTAACCCAAATAAAATCATGATGATGATAGGCATGAGGCAAACCTGTCACAAAGTCTATGTTCACATTCTCCCATATCAAAATAGGAATATTGTACTCCTACATGGACCCACTAGGCTTCTGGTGCTCAATCTTAACTTTCTAGCATGTAGAGAACATAGCTATAAACTCTATAATATATCTCTTCATTCTATTCCACCAATAGATCTCTCGCAAATTATGGTACATCTTAGTGGCCCATGGATAAATAGAGTAATGCACACCATGCACTTCTACAAGAATTCATTGCCTCAAATCATCTACACTAGGCACACACAATCTACCCTGACGACGCAAAACACCATTTCCCTCTTTGGAGAAAACCTTTACTTTCTGGTCGAGGACTGGTTCTTTTAACTTAACTAGACTGGGATCTCTATCCTGCTTGTCCATTACCTCAGAAATAAGAGATGATTTAGCGCTACTCTATACCCACACACTACTCTCTGCTGAGTTGACTAAGCGAACACTTTGTCAAGCATGTTAATTAATTTCCTGAGCTAACTTCTTTTTACCATCCTTAATATGAGCAACACTGCTGATGGAAAATCTACTGAGAGCATCAACCAATACATTGGCCTTGCCTGGATGATACAGAACACTCAGGTCATAATCCTTCAGTAACTCTAACTACCTTCTCTAATGCAGAATTAAATCTTTCTGAGAGAACACATACTGAAGGCTTTTGTGATCAGTTAACACATCTACATGCACCCCATACAAGTAATGCCTCCAAATCTTTAAGGAAAACACTACCACTACTAACTCAAGATCATGAGAAGGATAATTCTTCTCATGGGGTTTAAGCTATCTGGAGGTAAAGGCTTTGACCTTACCTCTCTGTATAAGGACACAACCCAAACCTACCCTTGATGTATCATAGTACATAACAAAACTATCTTAATCGTCTAGTTGAGTAAAAATTGGGGCTGAGGTGAGTTGAGTCTTCAACTTCTAAAAAGTTCTCTCGTAGGAATCTAACTACTTAAAATTAAGTTTCTTCTAAGTAACTCTAGACATAGAAGAAAACCCTTCAAAAAAACAATGGTAATAGCCAGCTAAACCTAAAAAAGTCCTTATATTTGATGGAGAGATGGGTCTCTCACTGCCTTGGTATTTTATGGATCAACTCTAATGCCATCACTATAAATGATATGGCTAAAGAAAGATACTGATCTTAGCCAGAATTAAGACTTACTAAATTTAGTAAAACATTGGTGAGCTCTAAGAGTCTGAAGCACTACTTTGAGGTGCTCTGCATGATCATTTTTACTATGGTAGTAAACAAGAATGTCATCAATGAAGACTATGACAAACATATCCAAGTACTTCTTGAACACATGGTTCATCAAGCCAATAAAGGTTGTTGGGACAATTGTAAGACCAAAGGACATGACTAGAAATTCAAAGTGACCATACTAAGTTTGGAAAACTATTTTTGGAATGTCACATTCCCTGATCCTAAGCCAATGATAGCCTAATCTGAAGTCTATCTTTGAAAAGTAGCTAGCACCCTAAAGTTGATCAAACAAGACATCGATTCTAAGAAGTGGATATTTATTCTTTACTGTTACTTTGTTCAACTGACGTTAGTCTATCCATATTCTAGTAGAATCGTCTTTCTTATGTATGAATATAATAGGTGCACCCCACGGGGAGATGCTGAGTGTAATGAATCCCTTATCTAAGTGGTCCTTCAACTGTTCTTTCAGTTCTTCGAGTTTTGTTAAAGCCATTTTGTATGGCGGAATAGATATAGACTAAGTATCTGGGAGAATGTCTATTTTGAAATCGATTTTACTTTGGGGAGGAACTCCAAGAGATCTTCAAGGGAATACGTTTGGAAATTCCCTCACTACTAAAACTGACTCAAGAGTTAGAATTTTTTAGTTAGATTCTTTGACTCGCACAAGATGGTAAATACACCCCTTTCATATCATCTTTCTGGCACAAAGGTATGAGATCAAATGACCCCTAAGAGTTGTTGTACTACCCCTCCATTTAAGGACTGGTTCATTTAGGAAATGGAAATGAACTATTCTATTTCTACAGTCAACTGAGTCATCGCATGAATAGAGCCAATCTATTCCAAGAATGATGTTAAAATTCATTATCTCTTACTCTATGAGATCAACTGAGGTAACTTTCTGAGATATTGTGACCAGATAGTTCCTGTATACCTGTCTGGGTATAATAGAAACACCTACTAGGGAAGCCACTAAAAAAGGCTCTGCCAGCATTTCGGGACTGACTCAGAAATTGATGGCTATATATGGAGTTACAAAAGAAATTGAAGCTCTAGGGTCAAGTAAAGCTTTAACATATAAATGAAAGACCTATAACTTACCGATAACTACATCAGGAGAATTTTCCTGATCTTGGTAGGACTGAAGAGCATATAATCTATTTAGATACTGACCAGTGGTAGCACTAGAAGTGGCACCCTGCTGGGTCTGGTGACTGAATTAAGCTGACGACAAATAGGACTAGCCCTGTTGGAGCACATTCCAACCCTTCTAAGAGACTATCCAAGACTCCCAAATTCGATGGCCTGGCTTGCCATACCGAAAGCACACATCACTACCAACTATACACTCACTTTGATAGTGTGTGCCACACTTTTAACATAAAGGATTAGTTCGAGCACTGCTAACACTGACCCGACACTTAGAGCCGGTGCTGTATCCCTATTATCATTTCTAAATTTGGGTACTGAGGTTATGGCTGAAAAGAGTGTTGGGGCTCCTTCTCATTTTGGCTGATTGAAATTAAAACTACCCATCCTAGCTTTCTTATTTCCTCTCTCCCTCTCCTTAATCTTTTTCTCCTCTATTTATTGAAAATGGACCATCATGCTAGACAAGTTCATCTCACTAATCAGCATTGCAATCCTACACTCCTTTAACACACTATCAGATACACGAGACACAAACTAACTCCTCTTGGACCTGTTATTAGCTACCACATGAGGGGCATACCTAGCTAACTAAGTAAAGTTGAGGGAATACTCCCTTACACTCATGTTGCCTTGTCTCAAATTAATGAACTCTAACACTTTGGCCTTTCTCAACTCCAACAGGAAAAATCTAACTAAGAAAGTTGTGGCAAACTCTTCCAATTCTACAACCCATTCATCTACACCCCTATCAACCTCTCACTGATTAAACCAAGAATGGTCTATATCCCACAATTGATAAGCACCCAACTCAGTACTTTGAGTATACATCTCCCCCACAGCATCCATTACCTTTTAAACCATATCTAAAAATTCCTATGGATCCTCATCAGACTTAGATCCCATAAAAGAAGGAGGATTCATTGAAGTGAAATCCTAAATTCTGGTTGCAGTAGTATTGGCCATTGGGTTGGCTGGTACTATAGGTGGCTATTTATGTTGTGTTACTACTGAATTAGCTAGATTAGTGAACACCGCTCTGAATTATGCGTGAGAGACATACTCATCTAGAAAATCCACCTGGACGGGCTGAGCAGCTAGCTGAGTTCCTGTTCTTCTTCTGTTCTTCTTGGGAAGCATGTTCTGTAAACAAAAGGAAGAAGTGGATTTGACAGAGAGATTAACTTGAGCTCATGCTCACTTTCATGACATGAATACTGAAAGAAAGGAAACTTTTTCCCAAACACTTTGTAGCCTCTCATCCATAAGTGTGACGTGAAAACCTAGGACACTACGCGATGCAACTTTTGGACTTTCTAGGACACTTGAAAACCTTAGGCTCTGAGACCAAGTTTGTAATGACCTGAGACTACCCCCTAGTCATTACATAGTGTGTACTATCTCGAGGAACCACAAGCTAACCTATGAGCTAGTACCTTCTGTGAGTACTGAATAATATAATCATGAATCTGGAAGAATAGCAAAAATGCAATAAGGTTTTACGAATGAAATAACTACTAGATTATAAATCTGCCATAATATTGAAATCTAAATAATCTGAATAGCTAACTGTTATGTCTTAAAAGCCTCTAAAATGAATAATATAAGTTGATACTAACTCTACTAACTACTAAGAATAAGACCTGAAGTAACATAATCTATCCTCGGATGATGAGGACTCACCACTGCTACAATAATGCTAATGATCTGAGGGACTAAGTGCAATCCAGGAACTAAACGTCTGCACCTATGATATGAGACATCATAGCGCAAAAGAAAGGTATGCAATTAGTACTTTGAATGTACTGGTATGCTAAATAAGGTAGGCCGATATGCATGGTTTCATTAATACGAATAATAATAACGAACTAATTATACATGTAAAACATAGAGCACTGTATATAGAACATAAAATTTGTAGGTACTAAAATTATGGAGAAAATTATAAATACCGAGTATGCATGACAATCTATAAATAGTAAAGATAAGTGAAATCAATGGACATTGGGGATGCATGACCAAGCATATATCATAGACTGAATAAAATCTGTAAATCAACAAACCTAAAAAATACTTATAAATTTATGCTTTGGTCAAGCAACTCTAAGACTACATAACTGAAATAAAACTATAACTGAGACTATACCTGAGACTATGGGAGGTTTCATCTAACTAACATTCCCCAATTTGAGCTAATTGGGGTCCAACCTATAAACCCAGTTGGAAAGGAGTTAATACTATGCCACAGGTACTAACAATAGTTGTGTGGATCCACTAAATTGATATAATGTCAAAGGACTAAGAGTGTCAAGCCTGAAACCCCTGCGGGATAGCAAAGCCTAGTCTGATGGTTGAATACATATCCTACGCTGGTAACGTACTTCTAGAGTATAGGAACTTCTACTAATGACTCTTCCTATCTAATGAAAATGCCACCATCCCTGCAATTGCTCGGTGCTAAATCCTACTCCCAAGTTAAACACACTGAGATACAAGACTGCTCAAAGTTGAATGAATGACATCTGACTATTCAGATAATGCTCATAATATAATCTAAAGACTATTCTATAATGTACTGATACTAGACTAAGTAAGCAGCTATGGATTTCGGGTATTCAGCTCCCCCAAACTCAAAACAATAATAGTAAAAATGACACTAAATCCTAAAGGACAAAGCATAAAGGCTTTTATTTAAATCAATCACTCTTGTAAGCATTTAATCAAACACTTGTAGTTCATGGTTAGGAATGTCCTAAACCATATAGAAATAGCATGAATCCAACATAATAGAGTTAAATCGAGATCTTGTTCAATAAATAAAAACACTAAAACATGAAGGATTAAATAATAGTAATAATCGCATGGTAACATGGTATAGAATCATAGTTCATGGAGATTCATGGGTGAAATCACAATTGAAAAAAACATAATAACTTGAAAAGATCATAATTATATAATTTAAAAGGGTTGCTTGGACTCCATGGATGAAAAGGATACGTGGATGAACATCTAACATACCTTAATTGATGGATTTCTTGAAGTACTTGATGAATTCTTGAGGATTGTCCTTCAATTTAAGATCTAGGGTTATTGATTGGGAGAAAATCTTCTTTGATTTGGGGGAAAAGTTATTAAAATAATGAAATTATGGGTTGATAATGGTGAATTCATATTGAAGGCTCACTGAGGTTAGGGGAAAAAGACTATAATGCTCTGAGATTTAAAAGTCAAAATTACAGAAAAATTCTCAATTTTGTGAGCGGGCACGATGCGGAGCTATCATGCCGTGTTACTAGAAATGCACGACTAAGAACTGAGGGCTTGGCGTGATGTGGAGGATTCGCGCTGCCCTTTTGATTCTTAAATTCACCCTTACCGTGATGCGTCATTATGGTGATAGGACACTTGAAAATGACAATTGTGATTTTGGCTGATGGAGTGATGCACTGGTTTCACGAACCTTCACTCAAAATTTACAATCATCATTTATACTAGCTTCACAATGTGCTAAGTGCTAAAATGATGGTGATTAATGATTAAAACTTAAAGTTTCCATAACTTCTTACCCAGTTATAGAATTTAGGTGAATTTTATATTATTGGAAATCTAATTAAATTTCCAACACAATGGCAGGCTCTAGACTGGAAAATGTTAAGTGTTTTGAAAATGCTATATATGAATACTCATGTATAGGGACTTAGATAATGTAAGGAAAATATGGGGTATTTCATTTTTGCACATGAATAGTATAGGACAACCTAAATGAGAGACACTAGGGTGGATGAAACCATTATCAAAGAGATTTTCTAATGCTCTTTTAACTCTTTTAGTTCCACCAAAGCCATCCTATATGGTGGAATGAAAATTTGTTTGGTATTAGGAAACAGGATAATCATAAAATATATCTCCCTATCAAGAGAAATTCTGGGGAGGCCTTGTAGAACTACTTTGGGAAACTTGATAATTACAGGAAAAGATTTTTAAATGGGACTTTCAGCACTCTAATCCTTACACTGGACTAGATGGTACAAACACCCTTTGGGATTATTTGTTGGCCTCTAATATAAGAAATTATTCTTTCATTTAGAGCTACAGAAGTACCCTCTAATTTTATGACTTGTACATTAAGAAAATAGAAGGTGACTATCCTGGTTCTATTGTTCAAGGTAGCATAAGTAGAAAGGAGCCAATCCATTCACAAAATTACAAAAACATCTAGTATGTCAAGCTCTACCAAATCCACCATATTATCTCAATGGAGGATACCCATAAAAAAATAGACCCTTCTACAAATTATGGACTCATAAATAGGGAAACTAAAATGGGTTTAGGAATATTTTTGGGACCAAACCCAAAATATATGACTACATAATGATTCACATAAGATAGAGTGGAACTGGGATTATGTAGTGTGTAAATATCATGAAAGAAAATACATAACATATCCATGGCAACATCTGTTGAAACATCTGAATCCTAACATGTAGATATGGAATACAAATAGTAACATATCCCTATGTGTACCCCTTGCCGAAGGGAATTTGTTAATAAAATGAATAAGTTTTCCACACATATAGCATAAGCCTTTACCTATATTAAAAAATCAATGGTGCAATTTCCCACTATTGCAGAAAGAAGGATGTGATAGAGTTAACTGATCTATACTAGCATGAGATAGAGTAACCTATATCTTGGGACTATTATTTGGCTTGAATTACTGATCAACCTAATTTTTAGTGGTTGGTGCACTATTTGATGCATGATAATTACCCTAATAATTCTTCTTTAAAGCCTATTTGCCACTCTTAGTTCTTTTCTGGGAAAAATAACCTTATGATATACAGGTCTAGCCCTCTTACTCTTATATTCCTCATCTTTTTATTTCTTTTTTTTCTCATCGTCTACCTATTGAGCAAGATCCACTATCCTTGACATATTAATTTAATTTTTAGTAAATTCCCCTTAAACTTTAGTCTCACATAATCAAAAACACCATACACAAACTTCCACTTTTTAGCTAACAAAATTTACACAAACTCAAAGGACTAGCGATATAACTAAGTAAACTTAAAAGCATACTCCTTAACACTCATACTTACCTACTTCATATTTACCGATTCCTTGTACTTTACATCCTTTAACTCATGCTAAAAGAAGTGATCAAGAAAGTCCTCAGCAAAGTATTCCCAGATAGTCAATTCGTCATCTTCAACCCTAATCTTCTCCTACTCATCATAACACTGATAAGCGACTCATTTCTACTAATAAGGTTCCAACACAACTCCATCAGTATCACTAGCATGTATAACTCTTCAAATCTTGTCCCTGTCATTAATAAACCCTTAAAATTCCTCCTCAACTTTGGCTGCTATGTTAGCCGGTGGGTTAAGTTACATGAACTATCAAACGTGAGTAACATCTGAGGAGCCAATTGGAAGAGCTAGCACTATCTATACAGTAAGAATATGTCGATAAAATTTAATCAAACATCAGACTTAATGCCTAAATTTGGAACTAGAAATGTCACTCTAAGAGGTTTAAGTACATCTAGGACCAATTTTGGGATCTCAAAAGGGACGAATGGGGCATTCAAATCCCCAATATAATTAGTTGGACTAAATATATCGACTAAACTGCAAGTCTGTATCTCACGAGTAACATTGAGGACTTAAGAATTTGTTTTGGCAGAGATAGAGGTTTAAGTTGATGTTTTTTGGCCATTAGTCCTTCTTGGAGCCATTTTCTAAAATGTTGGAAAAATAAAAATTAGAAGAATTTTCTTAGAACTAGACGTTCTATCATAAACTAGATCATGAATAAAGAGAAAAATTCCTAAATTCATTGTAGCTTCTTGATGTGTCATGGTTTCATAGCACTTTCGATGATTAAACCTAAAATTATGTAAGTACTTAGGTTGTTTTTGTTAGATGTGATGTGTTTTTATGTTACATTTGTATGAAAATAGATTTTGAAGAAGAAAAGAAAAATATGATGAAATGTATAAGGAAGGTCACTTACGAACCCCACCTACGGGCTATAAAGGGTACTTACGCCCATCACAAGTGGATCTGTAAGTAGATAATGAAACTTTTGAAAGTTACTATCTAATCTAAGACATACTAAAGCCTACTTACAAAGAGTAAGTGGTACCTATGCCCCCTATAGGTACCCCTATAAATTAGGTATCTGAAGCTTGAAATATTTCTCTCAGACCTACGAACCCACCTAAGGTTTATAGGTAGTACTACAGCCCGTAAGTGGGGTTTTAGGGAAGTGCTAAATTTGTTTTCCTATTTTGTATTGGTTAGAACTTTTAGGTTTTCTAATTTAAACTACAAATAACCCATTGATGTTTTGTTATTAGCTTATACACTCTTATGCACTTTTTAAACTTGCAACATTATATCGATTTTGAGATAGAACTTTCATCTTATAATATTTTTTTTTGATTTTTAGTGTTTGATAATAATTTGAGATTCTATTTTTCATTCTTAATTAAATGTGTGATTATTCATATGCTTTATATCATGAATTCTATAGATATTCTTGAAAATATGAGTGCCTAAACCTCTTGAATAAGGTTGTGGTGACCCTCGTGGAATAACAAAGTAGATAAAATGTAAAGTTGTTCTTGATTGGTGTTCTTTCATGTATAGTGGTTTTCTATCGTATTAATTATTTTCTTAGCGACAAAAGATACTAAGACCCCACTTGTATTCGGTAATAACTTGATAGAGAGATTGAGACTAGAAAAATAAGATCATAACAGTAATTTAAAGCTACCAACCTTTATCTAATTTATTTTAGATTGAGAGGAGATTGTTAATCTTTAACCTAGGAAAAAAGTTAGTAATACGACACTCAGAGACAGAGAAAAAATGAGTGAAATTCACAAAAAGGTGTTGATAGATGGTTGGTGATACATAACTTTTTAGATGAGCATGATAAGTTTATGGTCACCATAAGTTTAGTTTTCCTATTTTGTTTTGGTTAGAACTTTTAGTTTTACTAGCACGATATGTTTGCATTATTAGAAAGTCGGGGGGAACATATGTAATACCCCACTTTTCCTTAGCATAATCTAAGTCCTAATACGTGAGTATTCATATACTAAAATTGCAAAAAAAACTCATTATTTATTAGTTTAGAGCCTTCCATTTCATAGAAAGTTGAATTAGCCTTCCAAAGATATACAATTCGCCAAAATCTGATAATTGGGTAAGAATTTGTGGAGATTTTAAGTGTCAGTCATTAAACACCATCATTTTAACCCTTAGAACATCGTAGAGCCAACCTAATTTCCAGTGATGCTCCATGATACAACCGCATACTATCAATCAAAATCCAAATTGTCCTTTTTAAGTGTCTTTTCACGATAATGGTGCATGCGACAAGGGTGAATTTCAAAATCAAAAGGGCGATGCAATTCCTAAGTGTCACACCAAGCCCTCAGTTCCCAATTATCTGAATCTAGTGATGCGATGATAGCATCGCGTCATGCCAAGGCTAAAAATCAGGAATTTTATAGTTTTTTGATTTTTAATTCCAGGGGCCGTTTGACCTTTTCCAATGCTATCAAATCCACCTAAACACAGGATTTAACCCTAAGAGTGCATTATTTCGTCACTTTTTAATTATTCTCTCAAATTATACTTAACTCTCTTTAAGAACAAGAAACCTTAGCTCTCAAGAATAAAAGCCAAATCTCAAAAACTCACCATCAATCATTCCAAATTCATTATCCCACGTATGTTATACGATCATCCATCGATTCCTTTAATCCTTGGAGTCCAAATATACTATTTTAATTACCAAGTTATAATCTTTTCAAGCTATTTGATTTTAAATCATGATTTCATCAAAGAACCTCTATGTACTATTGATTTATACCATGTTACTATAAAATTATTAATATCATTCAATCGCCTATGTTTTAATATTATTATATATTGAATTAAACTATGATTTAGATATATTATGTAGAATTCATGCTATTCACTAAGTTCCATGACATTACAATGATTGGTTTTTAATAAAATTCCTACAAGAGTGATTGATTAAGTAAAAGCCTTCAGGCATTGTCCCCCAAGTTTTAGTTTCAACTTTCCATTGTTGTTATTGAGTCCTGGGGGTACTGAATACCCAAAAACCATAGTTTTTTCTATAGTCAAGGCTCAGTACATTACAGAATAGTCTTCAAAACATACTATGAGCATTATCAGTATAGTAAAATATCAGTAAGTTAAACTCAGAATAGTCTAGTATTTCAGTGTCTTTCAGTTCGGAGTAGGATTTAGCATCAAGAGAGTGTAGGGATGGAGGCTTCCCCATCATAAAGGAAGAGTCATTAGTAGCAATCCCTATACTCCAGAACTACGTGTCTGGCGTAGGATATAAGAAGTCACCCGCAAATTAGGCATGACTATCTCACAGGGGTCACCCATAAGTTCAGTCTTGACACCCCTTGTCCTTTGTACATTAAATCAGTTTAGTGGATCCATACATCCTGTGTTAGTACCCATTGAATGGTATTAATACCCTTCTAACTGGGGTTACATGTTGGATCCCGATTAGCTCAAATTGGGGAATGTCGTTTAGATGATAGCTCCCTTAGTCTTAAATACAGCCTCAGTTACTGTCCTAGTTCATTTATTTAGTGTTAGTATTGTTTGACCAAAGCATACAGATTTCAGTTATTTCAGTATTTTAGTTTACAAATTTTACTCAGTTCATGTTATATGCTTGGTTGTGGATCCTCAATATCATCAAATTTTTACGTATCTTCAGTAATTATGAATTTTTAAGAATACTCAGTATTTATAGATTTCCACATATTACTAGTACCTATAGATTTCATGCTCTCTATTTAGTACTCCATGCTTTACATGCATATTTAGTTAATTATTAGTTCTTTTTATGAAACCATACATATCAGCCTACATCATTTAGCATACCAGTACATTTAAAGTACTGATTGCATACCTTTCTTTTATGCTATGATGTATTATATCATAGGTTCTGACGCTCTATTTTTAGCTCATGATTAGACTATCAGATCCTTAATAGTGGTAGAGGTTAGTCCTCATACTTCGAGGATAGAATTATTTTATTTCATGTTTTAGTTTAGTAGTTAGTTGGAGTTAGTTGGGGCCTATCCCATCAACTCACAGCCATTCACTTTTAGAGGCTTATTAGACATTAGAGTCAGTTATTTAGTATTCAGACATTATAGTTAGTTATCCAGTTTAACATTATTTTATCTGATTCAGTTAGTTATTCCTACAGACTCATATTTTGGTTTTTAATTCAATTATTAAAACCTTATGTCATGTAAGTATTCTTCTGTATTCATGATCATATTATCCAATTCTCACCGTAGGTACCTACTCATGGGTTAGCTTATGGTCCCTTGGGACTGTAAGCACCCGATGATGCCCAGGGTGTACTCTCGGGGCGTTACAAACTTTGTATTAGAGCCTAAGGTTTTAAAATGTCCTAGGAAATCTGAAAGATGCGTCAAGTAAAGTCTTGTGCATGGGTGTATAGAATTCCAAATTTATTGGTAGTAGGCCAATAGGCCTTTAGGAAAAGTTTTCTTTCGTTCATTATTCTTGTCATACGAGTGAGAATGAGCTCAAGTTAAACTACTTGTCTAATTTATTTCTTCCTTTCGCTTATAGAAAATACCTCCCAAGAAAAATAAGAAACCAGCCAGCACCTCCGCCCATCTAGGTAGTTCCTCTGGACGAGCATGTCTCTCATACAAAATTCAGAGATGCGGTCACTACTCTAGCAAACTCTATAGCAGCACAGAATGAATGGCCAACTATTTTTTGGCTAACCTAGTTGCCAATACTACTACAACCAGAATTTAAGATTTCACCCAAATAAGTCCTCCTTACTTCACGGGATTCAAGTATGAAGAAGATACACAGGAATTTTTAGATATGGTTAAGAAGGTCACAGATTCTAAGTGGGTGACTTCTAGTCAGAGTACTGAGTTGGCTACATACCAGTTGTAGGATATAGCCCATACTTGATTTAAGAAGTGGAAGGTTGATAGAGGTGTAGATGCAAGGCCTGTAGAATGGAAAGAGTTTTCTATAGAATTTTTAGATAGATTCTTCTTTTTAGAGTTTAGAGAGGACAAGGTTTTAGAGTTTATAAACTTCAGGCAGGGTGGAATGAGTGTGATGGCGTATTCCCTCAAGTCTACTCAGTTAGCTAGATATGGTCCTCTTGTGGTAGCTGATAATAGGTTTAAGATGAGTAAGTTTATGTCTGCATATCTAATAGTGTGGGCAGGGAGTATAGGATCGCCATGCTGATTAGTGAGATACACTTGTCTAGGCTGATAGTCCATGCTTAATAGATAGAGAAGCTGAAGATTAAGGTAAGGAAGAGAGGAAACAAGAGGGCTAGGATAGATAGTTTTAACTTTAGTCAGCCAAAGTCTGAAGGTGGTAACCATCCTTAGTTTTATCAGAAGTCTTTAGTCCCAGGACCCTCTTCAGCTAGTTTTCCCATACCCAGATTCAGAAATAACAAGAGGGATAAAGTACCAGGCTCTAAGTCCCAGCTCAGTGTTCGCAGTGCTCGTACAAATTGTTTAGTCAGATATATGGCTGACACTATTAGGGTGAGTGTAGAGAGGGTATTGATGTGTTCTTTGGGTATGGTAAGCTAGGCTATCAGATTTAGAAGTGTCGGGTAGTTTCTCAGAAATGTAGGGAGGTGCACCAATTGGACCAATTCTATCATTCATTAGTTCCATCTGGTCTCCTAATTTAATAGTGTACCGCTTCCAGTTCTACCAGTGGTTAGAGTATGAACAGATTATATGCTCTTTAGTCCTTCTAAGATTAGGAAAATTCTCCAGGCATAGTTACTAGTATATTGCACATGTTTTACTAACGTATTTATGTGTTACTAGACCCTGGAGCTTCTCTTTCTTTTGTAACTCAATATATATCCATAAATTTTAGAGTTAATTTTGAAACTCTAATAGAGCCCTTTTTAGTGTCTACCCCAGTATGTGTTTCCATTATAGCCAGATAGGTTTACAGGAAATGTCCAATCATAATATCTCAAAAAGTTACCTCAAATTGATCTTGTGGAGTCAGAGATGATAGATTTTGATGACATTCACGGAATGGATTGGCTCTACTCATGCTATACCTCAGTTGATTGTACAAAAAGAATAGTTCATTTTTAGTTTCCAAATGAACTAGTCTTTGAATGGAGAGGTATTACCATAGCTCTTAGATGTCAATTGATATCATACGTTAGAGTGAGAAAGATTATATAGAAGGGGTGAATTCATAATCTCGTTCGAGTCAAAGACTCAAATTCAGAGACTCCAACCCATGAGATAGTTTTAGTAGATAGGGAATTTCTAGATGTGTTCCCTGAAGATCTTCCTAGAGTTCCTCCCAAAAGGGAAATCTACTTCAAAATAGTTCTTCTTCTAGATACTCAGTACATATCTATTCTACCTTACAGAATGGATCCAGCAAAACCCAAGGAGCTAAAAGAATAGTTAAAGGATCTTCAATCTAAAGGATTAATTAGACCCAACGTCTCCCCGTGGGATGCACCTACTCTATTCTTGCATAAGAAAGATGGTTCTCTCAGAATGTTCATAGTCTATCATCAGGTAAAAAAAGTTACATTCAAGAACAGATATCCACTTCATAGAATCGATGATTTGTTTTATCAACTTCATGGTACAAGCTAATTTTCAAAGATAGACCTCAGATTAGTCTATCATCAGCTTAGAGTCAGGGAATGTGACATTCTGAAAATAGCTTTCCAAACTTGGTATGGTAACTTCAAATTTCTAGTCACGTGTTTTGGTCTCACAAATGACCCAGTATCCTTCATGGACTTGATGAAATGTGTGTTCAAGTGAGTACTTGGATATGTTCATCATAGTATTCATTGATGACATTCTTTTTTATCCCTATAGTAAAACTGATCATGTAGACAATCTCAGAATAGTGTTGCAAACTCTTAGCGCTCATTAGTTATTCGCTAAATTTAGTAAATATGAAATTTGTCTAAGATTAGTATCTTTCCTTGGACATATTATTTTTGGTAATGGCATTAGAGTTGATCCTCAAAAGATTGAAGTGGTGAGAAACTAGGCTAGACCCATCTCTCCATCAAACATCAAAAGTTTCTTTAGTTTAGCTAGTTATTACCATCGGTTTGTTGAATGACTTTATTTAATTAAATCCCTCATGTCTACATTGACTCAGAATAAAGTTAAGTTTCAGTGGTTATATTCCAGCAAGAAGAGTTTTCAGGAGTTGAAGACTCCACTAACCTCAGCTTCAATTCTTACCTTGCCAGATGGTTCAAAAGGGTTTGTTGTGTACTATGATGCATCTAGAGTACGTTTGGGTTTTTTCCTCAGACAGAGAGGTAAGGTCTTAGACTATGCCTCCATACAACTCAAATCCCATGAGAAGTATTATCTGAATCATGATCTTGAGTTAGCAGCAGTAGTATTCTCCTTAAAGATTTGGAGGGATTATTTGTATGGGGTGCACGTAGATGTGTTCACTGACCATGAGAGCCTGCAATATGTATTTTCTTATAAAGATTTAAATATCCATTAGAGAAGGTGGTTAGAGTTGTTAAAAGATTATGACATGAGTGTTCTGTATCCACCAGGCAAGGCCAATATAGTAGCTGATGCTCTCAGTAGAATATCTATGGGTAGTGTTTCTCATATTGAGGATGTTAAAAAGAAGTTATCTCAGGAAGTTCATCATATTGCCAGATTAGGTATCTGCTTACTTGATTTAGTAGAAGGTAGTGTATGGGTGCTGAGTACCTCAGAATTATATCTAGTTTGTGAGGTGAAGGAAAGCTAGAATAGATATCCCAGTCTAGTTATGATGAAAAAATAAATCAGAGCTTAGAAAGTAGAGGTTTTCTCCCAAGGGAGAGATAGTATGTTGCTCTGTCAGGGTAGATTTTGTGTGCTTGGTATAGATGAATTGGGGCAGTGAATTTTTGTAGAGGCGCATAGTACGCACTAGGCTATTTATCCAGGGGCCACTAAGATATACAGTGATTTGTAAGAGATCTATTGGTGGAGTGGGATGAAGAGGGATATTGTAAATTTTGTGGCTAAGTGCTCTACGTTCCAGCATATTAAGATTGAGTACCAGAAGCCTAGTGAGTCCATTTAAGAGTTTATCATTCCCATGTGGAAATGGGAAGAAGTGAACATGGACTTTGTGCTTGTTTTGCCTCGTACTCATTATCAACATGATTCTATTTAGGTTATGGTAGATAGGATGACCAAATCAGCTCATCCCTTACCAATCCATACCTCTTATTCAGTCAAGGACTATGCCAAACTCTATCTCAGAGAGTTCGTCAGGTTGCATGGTGTTCCCTATTCTATAATCTCAAATAGAGGTACCCAATTTACCTCTCACATCTGGTAAGCATTCCAAAAGGGTCTTGATACCCAAGTCCATTTCAGTATAGCTTTCCACCCTCAGATAGATAGTCATGCTGAATAGACCATTCAGACTTTAGAAGATATGCTAAGAGAATGAGTAATTGATTTTAAAGGTAGTTGGGATGACCACTTTCCTTTGATTGAATTAGCATATAATAACAGCTATACCTCCAGTATTTGTACTATTTGAAGCTTTCTATGGTAGGAGATGTAGATGTCCAATTGGGTGGTTTGAAGTGGGTGAGTCCACAACAATAGGGCCTTACTTGGTGTTTGATGTGTTAGAGAAGGTTCAATTTATCAAAGAAAGACTTAGGGATGTCCAAAGCTGATAGAAATCATATGCAGATGTGAGGAGAAAAGATATCAAGTTTGAGGTTGGTGATTTTGTGTACTTGAAAATCTCTCCCATGAATAGAGAGAAAAGATTCAGTAAGAAAAGGAAACTCAATCCCTGATATATCGGTCCCTTTAGAATTCTCAGTTGTTTCAAAAAGATAGCTTACGAGCTTGAGTTGCCTTCATATCTAGCCTCAGTACACCTACTGTTCCATGTATCATTGTTGAAAAAGTATATTAGTGATTCATTTGTAGTTCTTCCCTTACAAATTGTAGATATTCAGCACAACTTTCATTTATGGAAGTCCCAGTCGAAATTATTGATCATCAAGTTTGTAGATGAAGAAACAAAGAAGTTCCATTGGTCAAAGTTCTTTGGTAGAATCTGTCCGTTGAGGGAACCACTTGGGAAGCAAAAGCAGATATGCAGACCAAGTACCCTTATCTCTTGTGCGTGAATCTAGATTCAATATAAGGTACTAATCTTCTTAAGATTTCACTCTATCATGCTCAGTTTCAGTTGCACATCATGTTCATGTCCGTCGTGTATTCATGAGTCAGTTCATTTATGCATTCCATGCATCAGATATGCATGTTCAGCGTATAAGCTCAGTCCATCAGTTTTCCCTGAGCTTAACCTGTCTAATTCGAGGACGAATGATCCCGGGGGGGGGGGGGGGTATATTGTAATACCCCGCTTTTCCTTAGCGTAATATAAGTCCCATTACATGAGTATTCATATATAAAAATAATAAAACACTCATTATTTGTCAGTTTAGGCCTGCTATTTCGTGTGAAATTGAATTAGCTTTTTGACCATATAAAAGTTGGACAAATCCAATAACCGGGTAAGAAGTTATGGAAATTTTAAGTTTTAGTCGTTAAACAGCATAATTTTAACCCTTAGCACATCACGGAGCCAAAATAAATGACGATTGTAAATTTCTAGTGAAGCTCCATGAAACCACCGCGTCGCCCTGCCAACCAAAATCCCAATTGTCCTTTTCCAGTGTCCTGCTGCGATAATGGCATATCTTACAAAGGGTGAATTTCTAAATCAAAAGGGTACCGTGATTCCTCAGCATTGCACCAATTCCTCAGTTCCTATTTGTCCGATTCCAGTGAGACGGCGCGATGGCATCGCATCGTGCCATGGACAAAAATCAAGAATTTTCCAGTTTTACCATTTTTAATTCCAAGGGCCATTTAGTCTTTTCCCGTGACCTCAAATCCGCCTAAACATAGTATTTAACCCTAAGAGAGAATTATTTGCTCACTTTGTCAGTATTCTCTCAAATTAAAATCAACTCTCTTTAAGAACAAGAAACTCTAGCTCTCAAGAATCAAGGTCAAATCTCAAGAACTCACCATCAATCCGTCTAAATTCATTATCCCAGGCATGTTAGATGTTCATCCATGGAGTCTAAATATTCTATTTTAAGTAAAAATTTATAATCTTTTCAAGCTATTTGATTTTAAATTATGATTTAATCCATGAACCTCCATGTACCATTAATTTTTTACCATGTTATTATGAAATTATTGATATTATTCAATCCTCCATATTTTTATATTATTATTTATTAAATTAAACCATGATTTAGATCAATTATGTTGAATTCATGCTATTCCATAAGTTGCATAACATTCCTATGATTGTTTTTTAATCATGAACTACCAATGTTTTATAAAATGTCTACAAGAGTGTGATTTAATAAAAGCTTTTATGCTTTGTCCCCCCAAGTTTTAGTGTCATTTTTTAATTCTTGTTTTTCAGTCCTGGAGGTATTGAATACCCAAAAAAACATAATGGTTATGTAGTCTAGTCTCAGTACATTATAGAATAGTCTTCAGAACATACTATGAGCATTATTAGAATAGTCAAATATCAGCTAGTAAAACTAAAAACAGTTTAGTATTTTTGTGTCTTTCAGTTGGGAGTAGGATTTTGCATTGAGCGAGTGTAGGGATAGAGGCTTTGCATTAGATAGGAAGAGTCGTTAGTAGCATTCCGTATACTACTAAACTACGTAGCCAGCGTAGGATCTGAGAAGTCACCCGTCAGATTAGACTTGACTATCTTGCAATTGTTACTTGTCAATTCAGGCTTGACACCCTTAGTCCTTTGGACATTATATTATATTAGTGGATCCACATAGCCAGTGTTTGTAACTGTGGCAAGGTATTAATAGGCTTCCAACTGGGTTACAGGTTGGACCCCAATTAGGTCAAATTGGGGAATATTGGTTAGATGATATCTCCACAGTCTCAGTTACAGTCCCGGTTCAGTTATTCAGTATTAGTGTTATTTGACCAAAGCATACAGATTTCAGTTATTTTAGTATTTTAGTTTATAGATTTTACTCAGTTTATGTTATATGCTTAGTTATGCATCACCAGTATCTACATATTTTCACTTATTTTTAGTATTTATGGATTTTCATGCATACTCAGTATTTATAGATTTCCACATATTCCCAGTACCTACATATTTCATTCTCTCTATTCAATACTCCATGTTTTACATGAATATTCAATTAATTATTAGTTCTGTACATGAAACCATGCATATCATCCTACCTGATTTAGCATACTAGCACATTCAAAGTACTAATCGCATACCTTTTCTTTTGAGCTATGATGTATTATATCATAGGTTTTGACGCTCAGTTTTCGGATTGCGAGTAGACTTATCAGATCCTCAGCAATAGCAGTGGTGATCCCTCATACTTTGAGGACAAGCTTAATTTATTTCATATCTTTGTTTAGTAGTTAGTTGGAGTTAGTAGGGGTCTGTCCCATCAACTCACAGTCATTTAGTTTTAGAGGCTTATCAGATATTAGAGTAAGTTATTCAGTATTCATAAATTATAGTTAGTTATCAAGTTTATTAGTATTTTATCAGAGTCAGTCAGTTATTTCTAAAGACACATATTTTAGTTTTGAATTTAGTTATTAAAACCTTACAGAATGTCAGTATTCTTCTGCATTTATTATCATGCTATCCATTGCTCAAAGCAGGTACCAGCTCATGGGTTAGGTTATGGTCCCTCGGGACTGTAAGCATCGTGTGATGCCCAGGATATACTCTCGGGATGTTACAATATAGTCCTAGTGTTGGTCTCATATTAATTTCAACCGAAAGTGTTCAAGACTTGTCACTACTACTATTGTTAAGACAAAATTCTATAATTTACTTTCTGTAATTTTTTATTACATCAACAAGTTCTTGACAAAGTTTCTCCCTATTCCCTATGTATTCTACACTAAACATTTTTGGGTTTTATATTTGACAGTGACGCGTTATACTTTCTTGAAGTTATAATTCTGGCGACATTAGATTTTTGCACCATTACCGATGAGTAGAGCAAATTATTTATTAATCGAGTTTTTTTATGATTTTTAAATAATAAGGGTATATTTCAATATATTCCTAGTACTTAAGAGTCAGGGAAATCCCTAGATACTACTTTATCTCGAGCTTGAATAGACCCTATGATAGAATCATAGGATAGAAGAATATGAGCATAGAGCCCATCACGATGGGGTTCTTGATGACCCAAATGCCTTCAATCCGCACCTCTATATTATGCTCAAGATAAAATCATGCAAACCATTACTCAATAAGTAGATAAAGATAATGTGATATTCGCAAATTTCATTCATGCAGTGTAAAATTAAAGGGTAAGATAGGAGGAAGAGTTAGAATGAATAGAGTTAGAAAGAATAGGTGATATTGGTGTATGTTAAACCAACTGAGTTAGGAGACATAATTCTTCTTGAGTTTCACCAAGGAGTGAAGTTCAATATTATAAGTGCAATGATCTTGTTGCTCAATCTGAAGGGTGTGTTTGCTAGTCTGCCGACTGATGATACAAACATGCATATTATAAAATTCGTATGGATTTGTACTTCATATAATCTATCGGGTGGGAGTTAGAAAGGGTCAAAACTCAAGTTTTTCCCATTATCTCTTACAAGATAAGGATATGGTGGTTAGAAAAATTTCCTAATCATTCTATCACCACTTGATATGAGCTGTAGACAAAATTTTTAGATAGATTTTTCCTACCTTCTAGAATATTGTTATTGAAGGATGAGATTTGTAATTTTAGACAGTTACATTCAAAGGCATTTTATGAGACTTGGTTACAGTTTAAGAAGATCTTGATGATTTTGTCCAATCACAGAATTTTAGGGAGAACCTTACTTGAGATATATTATAGAGCATTGAATGCTAAAAATGAGGCTATTTTTTATACTATTACTGGTGGGGCTTTCATGAGTCTTTGTTGGGGGGTGGCGAACGAATTATAGACCCAATCACTAAAAACAACAAAGGGTGGCATACTAAGAAGGCATAAACATAAGTCAACACTTACAAAATTCGTGCCTCCAGTGAGGAGAGAGCCCTAGATGAAAAAATGGTTTAAGTGGCAACTTACTAAGTAGTTTATAGTGTTCAGAGAGAAAAAGTTTAATGTTTTGGGTTAACAAGTTAAATATTTTGGCCATTAAAAATCAAATACATAGGATAAAGAAAAGAACCTTAGGTCTAAGGGTCTAATCAAGACACATGGAACTCAAGACAAGGGAATCAATGTCGGATCTACTATGGAGATAGATATAGGGACAGGAGTAGCAAGCGAAATGGTGACTAGTAAGGAAAGGATGTCAATGAAGAGAAGAGTGGTGCTTATATTACACTGGGAAATTAAGATGCCAATTATAGAATGGAATCATTAATGGATATACTTGTTAAAGGTTGAAAAAGCTAAGAGAATTGCCTTAAGGAGATTGAGGCAGCCATATCAGCATTGACCCAGAAAGTAGAATCGCATGCTACCGTAATTATGAAACTTGATGATGAATTCCAAAAAACACGTACTTTCATAAGATGATATGGTCGTTGTCAAAATAAAGTAATCCAACAAATATTTAGGTTGAATCCCAAGGCAACACATGAAAGTTTGGATCTCAACAGTTGAAGTCTGAAGGCTAAACAAGAAAAATAATTAAGGGGGTTTTGTGTAGTAATTCCAAGAAAGTAACTATACTAATTTTGGTTGTAATAAGCCTTAGGTGAACACTAGGATTGTTTTCCCCATGGATTATTAACTCTGTAGGATTATCGATATTTGCTGAACTAACTAATAATTTGCATGCCGAATTGATAAATTATGTACCTTCTCAGTCTTTTGGATGAACAGAAAGATTTCACCCTTTACCTTTTGAGTCTCAGGATGTTGCCTTACTAGCCCATATCTTGATCCCAGTTAACTATTACCTTTTGAGTCACTAGTTATTATATAAAACCTAACCATCTTACATAGATAGAACATAGATGCATAGACCAACAGTAAACTCAAAATTATTATTTCCTTTATCTTTTCCAAGTCACTACTACTCTTTTTGAGTAAGCAACAATATCTAGGTGGGATACTAATGTGTCTATCCATTAAGAAAACTATTATAATGAAAATAAATCAATACATGCATGGGTATCAATTTAGAACAACAAAAGCATTTCTATTACTTTATCAATCCGCCAGGGTTTCTATAACCCTAGCTATGGGTTT
Source organism: Capsicum annuum (assembly GCF_002878395.1). NCBI lineage: Eukaryota > Viridiplantae > Streptophyta > Magnoliopsida > Solanales > Solanaceae > Capsicum > Capsicum annuum. The sequence continues at coordinate 134,535,156 of NC_061119.1, read as the reverse complement.
TAGCCGCTTATGCTTGTGAAGAAACCAATAACATATATATTCGAAAGTATAGATGACATCATAATGATAAAAAGTAATAAAACCCACAACCATAATTGAATTAATGAACCGAAGCCAGTACAAGAGAATCCTAAGATCAAAATCGAATCTTGGAATAAATATATGTTTGTGAATATCTAATGTGCATTTTTTCTATTTAAAAACACATAAAGGATATTTACAGTACATGAGGAAATCCTAAGACCAAAGCCCAAATGAAATAGGAAAAAACTAGGTCGGTGGCCACATGTGGTCTATACTGGTGATCTAGCACTGTTCATAAGTAGTACCTGCGGTACAGGTATAGGACTCACTAGATGAAAGATTCCTGCAAGTTCATCTCTCATGATTTTAGACTTCTGGCACTTGCTTTGACTACTTACGGTCCATAGGTCCTACATGTGGTCCATAGGTTAACTTAGTAGGTGTCGGGGGTCATCTTTTCATCTCTTCTTCAATTCTTGAACATGCATTGATCATGATTAAGATGAGAAGTTCCCAAACATCCATAATTGCTCCAAAAATAGCCAGAAACACTTTTTTCACCTTTTTCACAAACTTATCATAAAAAACATGATATCTTGCAACACATACCCAAAACACATAATATCTAACAAAATAACCTCAAAGACCTATATATTTTCCTCATTTTAAGCATTGAAAGTGCTATATTTTTATAGCGCATCAACACCCTCAACTTTAAACATTTTCCTGTCATCAGGAAACAAAACACAACAAAAACAAAAATATTGCTTAACTAGGAGAACCCAAGCTATTCAAGCCAGTCAGTCAACACATAAACTCAAAATAGAACATCCCCCTACAATATTACTTTTCAAAACCAATTGGTATGAACATAAAGCAAAACAATGAGACACAATAGGAACAAAGACTAGCTATTACATTAGCAATAGACAATAATTCATATATACATGTTACACAACTCGAAATATGCAAATAGCTAGAAATATGACTCAAGTGCCCTTACATCAAGGATGTCCCACTCACTCATATGAAATAATGACTGTTAAAGTAGGGATGGTCAATAGACATTTTTTCTCAAAAGCGAAGTTCTAATAAAGGCAAGTCAAATACCATAGGCTTGCCTTTATTTTCATTACCTTAGCATTTAGATAATAAACTAAGGATCACTATAGGACTTTTCTTGGTTTATTATGTAGGCTTCGGGCTGGTATGGTACATATGTAATTATCAAGTGATTAAGCCTCCTTTCCACTACACTAAAATTAGGGTCTCTTTTACTAGCCAATTTTCTTTTTATTCAACCCTTATTTATTCCTTTTTATTCTTTATTTCACATCCAGGTTGGGTGTGAACTTTTATTATTTCTTTTTATCTATTTCATAATTTTTATTTTCTTTTTATTTTTTTCTTTTTTATTTCATTTTCTACATTATCCAGCCCTAACAATATTTTATCTTATTTTACCCTTCTTTATACCCATTTCAGAATATGCACCCATATGATAACAACTCTTAACTTAGGCATTTTGCCTGAGTAAATGTGCACAATGTCCAATGATACCAGGGCCAAAATAGGTTCATCGTATTATAAATGGTAAATTAAATTGTGAAATAAGAAAAATAGGCTTCAAGGCTAAAATTAAGGATCAAGGGATATAATTTATTCATGGAAGGTCATTTAGGCAAAAAGTGGACTAAAATAAAAATAACCTATGATCTTTTCCTAATCAACTATCCTTCAATGTAGTAAAGACTAACCAGGCATGTTCTTAATTTGACACACAAAGGGAACTAGGTAGTATCTTACACATACACTGCACAAAGTCAATATTACCAACTACTACCTATCCAGTTTATGTAATTGTTTCCAAGTGATTATCATGTCCCTAATCCTAATGCCATGAAAAGATTCACATTGTTCACATATATATATACATTCACATAGTTCTAAATCATAATTTTTCTTAGAAGACTATTAAAATTAGTCAAAACATGACTACTACCCTATATACTTAAAAATCTCCTATTTGCACAAAAGTCAAAACAAAATACAAAATAAAACACAATACAACACAAAATTATCCTAGGAATGTCAATTCTACAACAATACCATGGCCAATAGGAAATGAAGCGCATCAATAATAACCCATGACAACATGGCATACCTATCTCTAACAAATAACAACGTACTATCATCAATACGCTAAAACAAAGGGAAGTTAGAACATACCTGGGATGCACTAGGCACCTAAATTAGGAGAATCCTCTGGTGGAGGCATATAAGTTGGACGAGTTGGTGCTGGTGGAAATGCACTACTAGATGATACAACCACTGCTATAGATGTATGCCTCTTCATATCAACAAATGCAGACTCCATCGAATGATGCCTTACCTTTTTAATAGCCTAGTCATATGGTAAATTAGGGTCTTGAAAGTTATTTATGTGACCTCTCTAGGCCCAAACTTTTGAGATATCCTCATCACCCTTTGTAAATAAATCAAACTATCTCTATGTACATAAAAATGATATTTGTACCACCAGGGGTATAACTAAGGAAATGGCTACAACACGACTCTCTGTAAGAGAGCATTCCTCTATGAATAATATATCAAACACCTCCTTTATATAGGACAAATCCGATGCATCTGTATCTATGAATTAGGTTATAACCCATCTCTCAAACTCATCGAGTAATTTTTGTATGTCGGTAGGTAGCTTGGATCGTGTTGTACTCAATGCAGCCTTCCATCAGGCATGTGCCTACTCAAATCTAGTCCTAACCTCTAGAATTGGTGGCCCTCTGGTTGTCCACTAAGATCTTTCAAAACACTTTTGATATAGTATCACACCTAAAGAATGAGCTACAGTAGATTAGCGATTAGGCTCTAAAGGTATACCTACCATCTATAAAGTTGAATTTGAGGCTGAAGAAGAAGTAGCCGTTGTCCCCTTGTCCTGCATACTGGATTTTGGATCCTCCCTCTACTCACCTATCTCCATATGAATACTAACACACACATTACCTCGATGTGCCTTATCAGGCTCCAAGGAAATTATTAGGCCCTTAATTTGAGCCCATGCTACTACTGCCTACTGTCTCGATCTCCTTGAAGAGCCTAGATATACCAGATCCCTTATAGTCCTAGTATGTGCAGTCTCCATTGTAAGTACTCTCTCTTCTACATCATGTATCTCAGGCAAGGGAATGACAGATAATTCAAATCCCAAAGGCTCTTCCATGTAACTCATACATAAGGATGAGATAAAAATTAATATCATAACCAACTATTATATAAACAACTAGTGTAACTCCGTCCCATGTCAATGTATTACGAAAAGCAGTAGGTATCAATCGGTATCTAATTACAAAAATCCAAAACTTGGCCTTAAATATCGTTAATCCCTTCTATATCACAGCATGCCCCTCCATACATAGGGTTGCTTCACCCAAAAGTGAAGTATAACTAGCTATCCACCTAGTCATCGTAACCATCTCTCCTTAGTTCTCAGACTCCTTCATGATATTTTGATCACGTGCGATCCTTAGTATTTAGTCGCACTCAATTGAAGATGTAGGAGTAATATATTCTAGGTTGAAGATAAATATGTGGATAGTCTGTGTGAATATGTCAACTTTGACCCCTCGAACTAGCAAATACTCAAGCTGTGGCTGCCTAGAAAATCTCATCGGGATTGGATATCTCTATATATAAAGGACTATGATAGCTCTCTAGGATGCATAAAATTCTCGTACCGTAGTCAAGATGTAATAATCAAGTGTCGTAGCCATTCACTCAAGTTGATATCTATCAAATGACACCCACAACTATGGAACTCAATAAAGCCCTGATAGGTCAATCTAATGCTCCTCATAAATACACCTCTCAGGCTTGCCTTCCTTCCAGATATGACTGCTACAATAATAAATATCCTGCACTTCTTTCACAAACAACCTATTATGTCCTTCCTGGGGAAATGCATCTGAGGTATGTGCATAAGTCGGACTCTGCCCCTACTGTACTAACTCATTATAGGTAGCCTGCTTGTAACCTCCTCATACTAGGGTAGATCAGTCAATTGTAAATGTGTATCTATACCCTTCTAAGAAAAGGGCACCACTGATAACTCCTCCTGCTTTACCTCGTTAAATAAATCCAGGGACCCCTTCATAGACTAAGGGTTATGAGCAGCAACCTTTGGAGTAGACTTTGACACTTTCTTTTCCTTATCATTATCATTATCATCAGGTTGAGGAGTGTATGGTGATGACATCTTGTATAACTTCCTCATCGGTCAAGCTATATCTAACTGAGAAGCATAGTAAGTCTATCCTCTTATGACTCTACTTGCCACCTTAATTCCAGTTTCTCTATGGTGCTACAGCAGGTATTTCTCTACTAAACCACTAGGCTCAAGAGACTCTACCCATCTCTACAAAGTACCATCCTTTGTCTTCTTTACATCCTTAGGTGATATATATATCTGAAAAACTAGTCGTTTGTTTCCAACAAAAGTGAGGGATAACAAAAGTCAAAGAAAAATTCAATATTTGAAAAGTTCAAATTTTTCGTCAATTTTCACACCTTTATAACCTATTTGAAATCCCAACTAGTCAAATGTGCACACATCATTCATAAATCACATGATTAAAAGAAAACAAACAAGTTCAGCTAGTGGTATTACTTTTATTAATTCATGTTTAACTTCCGGTTAGGACATAACTATAGATTTTACTTCAAAACAAGGCCCTGCATTATGATTTTCGGCTACTTCAAGACTCCTACATCGAGGTATGATATATTCTATATATTTTGAAATGAAGTACACATATAAATATTTTCAAACAATGGATAGGTCAATATATAACCATTAGGGGACGAAAAAGTTACCTCTTTTATCATTAATCGATAAACAAAAATAAAGAAGTCTGGCAAACCAACATTGAAAAATAGTTTAGCTTATTGGAACAAGTTGTTAAATCAATGAAGTGTCAAATTATCCTTTACATAAGTGAGGGGCTAGTTTGTATTTTAAGAGGGAAGTTTGAATTTAAAGAGAAAAGTAAAGTTTTGAGTATTAGAATGAGTTAGAATGAGGTTAAGGTTGTTTAAATATAGGTGGGGATGTTTTAGGTCATATAGAAGTATTGGTGGGACCAAAATTTAAATTAAAAATTATCCCACAAAAATCCTACTTGCGGTAGGTACCAATGGCCTTCACCTGTGGTCAGGGTGTTGGTGCATGTACTGGGCCAAAAATTTTGGCCTGCATTCCTACAATTCGGTCTTGGCATTTTGATATTTTCCAGCTACTTATTTTCCTGCAACCTAAGTTTATGGTCCAAAAGTAAAATTAGATGCAAAAGTCCACAACCTTACACATTTTTTTCATCCTCAAAATTTCATCTTTTCGGCTAATTAGTCAACTTACTGTGTGAGACTTGTGACCATAATAGGTTGATCACGCATACCCTTAACCTGAAATCAATGAATGTAGATATTTTTCTTACCATATTCCAAGTATTTTCGTGAGCTAAAAACCTACAAAAATGAAGGCAACAAAAACGTAGACACTAACAATAGTGGGTTGCCTCCCACTCAAAGCTTGATTTAGCATCATGGCACAGAATGGCTATTTTGGTTACTCAGACTTCTCCAAGAAGCCCATGGTTTTCATCCCATACAACATGATTTAATGTCGCGGCATGAGGCGGGTTTCTTGACTACTCAGCATTCATCAAGATACTTATAAGAATATCTTCTAGGGTCATCAATAGAAACAATTTCCTACACTACCCTTATGTTGGTTGGCTTCTTCATTGACTTACAGATATTAAATGTATCCTCCTCTCCATTTACTCTAAATTTTATCTCACCTTTCCCCATGTCAACTATAGCTCTAACTTTGGCCCTTAAACGGTCTTCCTCATATAATGGGCATATCGGTGTCAACCTCGCAGTCTAGGATAACAAAGTCAGCATAAAATATAAAGTTATCCACCCTCATAATAACATTAAAAGATATTCTCATAGGCTTCTTCACTGTGAGGTCAGCTATCAATAGTTGCATCAAAGTCAATTTTGGAGGGTTTAAGCCTAATTTCTTGAATATGGCCAGCGATATAAAGTTAATATGGCTCTAGTAAATTAAGATTACCCATTAGTGCATGGTATAGTGAATGCACCAAGATCACTATTTTTCTGCCCCAAAAACCTAGTTGTGACTGCAGAAAATTGGTACATACAATTAATATCCTTAAATATGGCACCTTTTTTCCTTATGAACAATTATTTCATGAAACTAGCATATCTAGGCATCTACACAAATGGATGTAGAAGAGGTATATTCAAGCTTAATTCATTCATCATATTAATGAATTGGTTGAACTTACCTTTCTCTTTCTTTTGCTTCAATCTCAGAGGAAAATGTAGGGGTAATCTCGGAATCTGCCTAATTTCTGTCTTATTAACCGAACCCTTACCTATATATTTAGAAACTTTACCTTTCTCACTTGTTACATTCTCAAACTCAACAGTAAGTGTCTCATCATCAATAGTTTCTCCAGCAGTTCATGGGAGATCCATAGTAGCGATACCACTCCTTGAGGTAATTGTAAGTACATGACCATCATTTTAAGGATTTTGCATCGTGTTGCTCAAAAGGGTACCTAGATTCCTACGGTTTAGGGTTGCTGACATCTGTCAAAACTGAAGCTCCAACTCCTTGAAAGCAGTTGCATGTGACTCGACCCTCTCGGTCAATTATAAAATGTCAGCTTTAATATCCTTATGGTTGATCTATTGATTTTATTGACTCTTCACCAGCTTATCCAACATCTCTTCCATTTTTTATTTTGTATCTAGTCTACCAGATAGAATATGCCTATCTCCCTTCTCTCGATAGTTATCCTTCTTTCTTCATTCACTATCTCACTCTCTGCTATGGTCTTTGTATTTGACCTAATAGTGGCGACGACTATTCCCTTACCTTTGGGCCCAAAAATCCACCAACTGACAATCTAAATTATTTATTTCCTCTTCTAATTTAGACTTGTAAAATTTAGAAGCTGAACTCTGTGTTGCTACAACATTTATCTTCTCTCAAGTTCCTGTTTCAAGCTACTTTGTAAGTATCCCAAGAATAGTTCTTAGCAATGTAATATCTTACTCTATTATGTCATCAGCTACTTTCTGGTCGCAGGAAGAACTAATAGCATCAATGAAAAATCTTCTCTTAGCCTCCTAAGTTTGCAACCTATGGTTAGTGGGCAAGATCTAATCTAAAATCTACAAAGTTATCACCCTGCATCGTCTCATAAGAGCTCCTCCTGATATTATATCTGTAATGGAGCTAAAGCTTATGGTCAAGACTCAGTAGAATATCTTTAATAAGTCCATCCCTGTCAACTAATTATTGGTTACTATACTCAACTTCTTCTTTAACCAAAACCATTCATTGTACATAGATTTTGACTGCAACTTCATAAAAATATAAATCTCTTCTTTAAGATGCAACATCCTAGTTAAAGAAAAGATCATGTTAAAGAATTGTTTGTGCAATTTGTTCTATGTATTATTAGATTCTCTTGGCAGTTCCCCAAACCATTAAGAAATTTTTTTAGTAAGTAAGTAGGGGAAAAATATTAGCCTTAGAGTTTTATGATATACCACTATATTTCTATAAAAACATCAGACTCCAAGGAAATGGGAATGGCGTAAGTTTGCATCATCTGTAGGCAGACCTGGAAATACACCCTTCACATTTAGAAGTTTGATTATTGTGCTAGTAATATCGAACATAATGTCTGGGGTAAAACAAGAGGAATAAAAGGATTGATGACTTCAGTCTATGTCGGTTCAACATATCCCAAGTCTTCTTCGTCAACTATATATGATTCCACATACTAATATGTTTGTATTATTTGAACATAGGAACCTCTAGCTCGGTTTTGGCTTCTACCGAGTGTTGTTTGGTGATCTATTGCTTATCTCTGCTCAGCTAGCTTTGCCTCTCTAGCTACCTATTAAGCATTTTTCATTGCCCTCCTCTCAGCTTCTGCATGAGCTAATATCTCACAAGTCTATCGATCAATAATATCATGTATTTCTTTGAGAGGAGTGCGAGGTATAAGATCACAAACCAGTCAAGTGGTTCATCTCTTTTCTTCTCAGATATCCTACCAGGTGTTTGTAGGATCCTCTACCGATTTGGATTCAGTGGGAGTAAGGGATGTCCTACACTTCATATGGTAGCCATACACTGAAGTATGCCTAAATAATAACAAAAACAAAAAACCCAAAAACTATAAAAAAAAAAAAACTTTAAATCCAAATCAACACTATATTCCCCGACAACGGCGCCAAAGTTTTAATGACGTCTAAACAACACCTCCTCTCAGATGATAATACAATTGTTGTCAAAATATAGTAACCCAATAGAGTTTGGGGTTGAATCCTAAGGGAACACGTTAAAGTATGGATCTCAGCAGTTGTAGTCCGCAGGCTGAATAACAAAACTAAATGAGGGTTTTTTTTAAAGTAATATCAAGCGAGTAACTACACAAACATTGGTTTTAATCATTTGTAAGTGAACACTAGGATTTTATTTCCCCTAGATTCTCAACTTGGTAGTCTTATCGTGATTTGTTAACAAACCCGAAATGTTGCATGCAGAATTAACTAAGTCTTGTACCTTTTGTAATTTTAAGAAGAATTTCATCTTTTACCTTTTGAGTCTCATAATGCCGCCTTACAAACCATTATATTAATCCCTGTTAACTATTACCTATTGAACTCTAGTTATTATATGAAACCTAACCATCTTACTAAGATAGAACCTAAGCATGGATTAACAGTTAAGCTACAAATTACTATTATTTGTATCTATTCTTACTCACTACTCCTCTTTAGGAGTAAGCACCAATATCTAGGTGGGATCCTAACTTGTGCGCCTATTAATAAAACTATTATAATGAAGACAAATCAATTGATGCATGGCTATTACTTCATAATAACAAAAGCACTTCCCGTACTTTATCGATCTGCTAGGGTTTCCACAAACATAGCTTTGCGTTTTAGCCACTCATGCTTGTAGTGAAGTCAATAACATTGGTATTCAAAATTATATAAGACATAATAATGATAAGAAGTAATAAAATTCACTACAATAACTAAATTAATGAACCAAAGTCAATTCAAAAGAATCCCAAGATCAAAATCAGATCTTGGAATCAAAATATATTTGTGAATATCAAAAGTGCATTTTTTTCTAATAAAATTATATACAGGATATTTATAGTACATGAAGAAAACCTAAAGCCAAAGCTCAAATGTAATAGGAGAAAATTAGGTCGGTGTCCATATGTGGTCTGTAACTGCGGTCCTGACCTTGGGCATAGGTATATGGCACAGGTACCGGATGAAAAATTCCTGCAAGTTCAGTGCTCTAGATTTTGGAGTTTTGACAATTTCTTTGCCTACTTGTAGTCTGTAGGTCCTACATATGTTTATAGATTAACTTTGTACGTGTCGGGAGTCATATTTTCCACTCTTCATCGATTATTGAACATGCTTTGATCACAATTCATCAAAAAAGTGTCCCGAACATCCATAATTTCTCCAAAAATATCCAAAAACAACTTTTTCACCTTTTCTTGAACTTATTATCCAAAATCAATTTCCTACAAAACATACCCAAAACGCATTATATCTAACAAAATAACCTCAGAAATATGCATATTGTCCTGGTTTTAAATGTCAAAATTTCTATATTTAAATAGCACTTAACTTGAGCGGTAGTTTGGTTTAATATTGGCAACATTTAATCAATGTCATCCAGGCACTTGTTCGAGCAACACTATGTAAAATCCAAAGAATAATAGTCATTGTTTAACATTTCAACTCAGAGAATTAAGGCCATTATTGATCCACCTAGGTCTGTGATTGATGATGTGAGCAATGACATTATGGATGTTGATGATACACCCAAAGAGGAGTGATAAAAATTATTGACTAGTGGTGAATCATCACAAAAATTGATGGGTGTATAGAAATGAGCTGAGAAGGATAACGGGAAAGGTAAGGAGGAACAACCATTCTTAAAGCATATTCCATGACTTACCCCACCTTTTTCTGAACTATTGAAGTATAAAGCTATAAAAATAAAGTATAAGAAGTTTATTGCTATGCTGAAGAAGTTGACCTTGAACATCCTTCTTCTTGAAGCTCTCAAAAAATACCTAGCTAGGTAGAATTTATGAATGATTTAGTGAGCAAAAAGAGAACTATCAGATATGAGGATATTGGTGGTTTGCATCATTGCAGTGCTATTACATCTCAATATCTTATGCAAAATAAAGGTGACCCTGGTGCCTTCACAATTCCTTGTATGATTAGGTCTTCTAGATTTTCTAGATATTTGTGTGACCTGGGTGCAAGCATTAAGTTGATGCCATTGGCAGTGTTCAAATAGTTGTGCTTGAGACCTCCAAAATTAAAAATAATGCATTTATTTGATGGTAGATTATACGGTTAGGAAGACTATGGGCATATCATTTGATATTTTGGTCAAGCTAGAAAACTTCATCTTTCTTGATGACTTTGTTTTCATGGATTTTGAAGTTGATTTTGGAATGAATAAATTTTAGGGAGAACATTTTTAGCCACGAGTATAGCATTGGTCGGTATAGAAATAGGTTAGCTTAAGTTCAGGCTAAATAATAAATAATTCACGTTTAATATTTATAGAACTACGTAGCAGTTGAGTGGCATGAGGGTGGTTTCATTAATAAAATATGTAGATTACCTTGTACGCCAAACCTATGGCTACCTAGATGAATTATGAGTAATCAAGGTACCCATGTCATACCGCTACATTAAATGAGGGGTTGCTTGAGGGGCAACCCCAAGTATCTTGTTATTTTTGCATTTGTGATAATTTATGTTAGTCTGATTGGCATCAAATCTATGCATCTAAAGTGTCGTAGATATGTTCCTAACTCTTTGGGGACAATGGGTGTTTATTCGATGGGAGTGAGGCTACCTGTGGGTCTAGATGTTCTCATGGAATTTTTGTTGATGTGCTTCTATTCCTCGAAGTGTGTTTTTAGTAGAGCTAGCATACATAGGTTGTATTATTTTTTTTGTATTTAATAGAAAGTAAATAAGGAACCTAAGTGCATTTGATATGTGTTTTTGAAGAGTTTTAGAAAAATGATACCCCCCTCCCCAAATAGTTTTTGTGAATTGTGTCATGTAAATATCTGAGTGACTATTGTTAATCTTGTTATGGAATTAATATTAGAGATAATGTAATCTAAGCTTAGTAATTTATGAACTGGATAGGTAGTAGTTGGTGATATAACCCTATACCATATGAGTGTGAGGTACATACCCAATTTACTGTTTACATTTAATTTATAACTTGCCTGGTTATTCTTGCCAAGGTTGTAGGATTGTTGGTTAGGACATGATCATAAGCCATTTTTGAACTAGTCCACTCTTATCTTAAATAACTTTCCAAATATGAATAAGTATCTCTTAATCCTTGATTTGAGCTATAACTTACCTATTTTCTCTTTTTTACCTTACCCTTTTTATTACAATGAACTTGTTTTGGCATGGATCCCTTCACCTCAACTTAGGCAAAATTCCTAAGTTGGGGGTGGTTCCCATAGGGGTGCATCTGAAAATTTGGGTATTCTGAAGATAGTAAAATAAAATTAAATAAAAAGTAGGGTTGGGTGTGATAAAGAAAAGTAAGAAAAATAACGAAAAAAATTGAAAAAGAAAAAAACAAAAGAAGTGAATAAATTAATAGCATGAAGAGAACCACATCCAATCTAAAAATTAAATAAAGGAGAAAAGGGAGAAATAATAGAAGAATGCCTAAGAAGTGGAGAAAAAATGTAAGTATTGTTTCAAGAAGGGTACGTCACTATATCTCAAATGTAGCACTCGTGTCCCCAAGCCTACATTACCATCTATGAAAAGTGTTATAGCTATCCTTGTCCAACTATCCAAAAAATTTAGGTATATAAAATAAGAAAAAACCTATATAATTATCCAAGATTGTACCTTTTTAATGCGTGACTAATGAATCTCTTAATTATGTAAATTTTCTAAAAAAATATACTGGTAAAAGGAAATTTACCACATAAATCACTCACAATATTTTAGAACGAAATAATAAAGACCCTTATAAAATAAAGAAACATAAATTTTTAAAACAAAAAAAATGACCCATATAAAAAAATTTACTATGTAAGTGTACAAAGTTTTTTACTATCTCTTTCACATATAAAGAAAATTTTACTATAAAAGTATGAAAAAATTTAAAACCAAAAAAATAAATTCCTATAAGATTTGTAGAACATAGCAATAGTGAACCCCAACCATTATACATATGGGATTGCAAAATAGACATTTCAGGCATCACATATACATAACAATATGAAACCAAACTTGAAAACATAAGATAATACATTATATACATGTCTAACATTCTTTCATATACAAAAAATTGTTATGTATATGGTCTGAAATACGCACAACTCGTCTTGTCTAACATATTCATATACATAACTGTTCTATGTATAACATTGTTCATGAAAACTATATACATAACTATGTAATGTATATGACTTGAAAATACATAGTTCATTAGTGTTTGTTTCAATACATATACATAACAGATTTATGTGTAACAGTTGAAATAAAACGTCAAATAAATGACATAACTACAAATATACCCATAACTCGCTATGTGTCATAGTTCAAAATAACAACATGGATTTATTAAGTAATCTGACTATATACATAGAATATTTAATGAATAAGAAGGTGTCTCTAACCTTATACATAAGTAAGTTACGTATAAGGTTGAAATAACAACAAAACGCTCTTATATAATAATGTATAAGAATGTGTAAATCGACAAAAAATTCAAATTCAACAATAAAATACTATACCTTTGAAAGACGCGATCGTAATTATTATTCACTTTTTAGACGCGATCGTAATTATTATTCACTTTTTATCCACTTGAAGATTTAGAAACAAAATTTTTAGAGTTTATACCAGTAGCTTTCCTCAATTTTTTCATCTTGGTTGGGTCTTTTTGATGTTTCGATTTATTTTCTCTACAACCCAGACCAAACTTCAGTACTATGCTTAAGTTTTGAGAATTATGCATATGCAATAAGTAACTTGTAGATTTTTCATTTAGTAAAGTTGAAAAAACTAAGAAATTAAACTAATCGCAAAAATAAAGTAAAGAAGATAATGATGTTCAGCAATTTGACAAGTTAAGGTTTGTAAATTCAAACCTTGAAACTCCTTAATTATGGTTGTTTGGTTTTTGGCATAAATTGAGGAGCATTAGTTGACAAATAAGGGATGGTGTGATATGTATATTGATATTTGAGAGAGGTGTGTAAAAAATGGTACATCTGTAATTAGTTTTGGTAGATGGGATTTTATGTAATAATAGAAATTTAGGAGGGATTCTTTTTTAAATGACCTTTACAAGTCTTCTTTTAATTAAATAGACTACAAGTTTTTCTTCTTAAGAAAATGACCCACTTTTAAAAATTTTAATTTATTTTTTATTTAGAAATTATTTAAAAGTTTTAAAAGTAACAAATTGTCCACATAATTTACAAACCCATATGTATTTTGCAAATCCATATGTATAAGTGTTGGGGGTTCATAAACTATATATGTTTCTGATCAATAAACTACAATTTAAACTAATAAAATTAAAATTCACATTTTTTTTCAAATTCTATCTATAAACTACAATCCAATCATTAAATTTCATATTTTTTCGAATTAATACTCAAACAAACAACTACATATCCTTTGGAAGTTAACAATCCATAAATTAGATATGCTTCCGATCGATAAAATCCAACTTAAATTAATGTACTTACAATTCACTTTTTTTTTTGAATTCTCTGGATATGCTACAATCCAAACATCAAAATTTTCATTACTCAAACTGACACTCAAACAAACAATTATATATGCTTTCAAAGTTGATATATTCGAAATATAATAAGAGAATTTTAGATATAAATACTTTAGTCGATATTTTTCAAATCTTTGAATCCTACCGATTTGAATATTGATTTTTTTCAAAATATCAACGGTAGATGCATAGTCTATGACTCATGTTTACCAAGAATATTCATTTTGGGTAAATGTTTAAACTAAGAATGTCAGTTTTCGAGTAGATCTGCCAGTGTTTAAATGGAGTTTTACTTTTTTTTTTTATTTTAGTTTTTCTTTTTGTGTGTGTGTTGGGGGGGGGGGGTTCATTGGTGAAGAAAAGGGGCATTTGGAAAAAGGACATAACAAACTATTTAAGTGTGTTATTTCTTTTTTAATAAGTCCATATCCGTTAAATTTGGTCTAATAAACTTCGACATATACGGTATATTTTTTGTGCGCTACACCTATTTATGTTACCAATTAAAACCATGAGATATTTTGATCACTTTCTTTGTTAGAGGGCCCATTCTGGTTCGTGATTCACTTTTAACTTTGTTTATATATGTACATATATATATACATATATATATGTATGTATGTATATATATATATATGTATGTATGTATGTATGTATGTATATATGTATGTATGTATATATATATATATGTATGTATGTATATATATGTATGTTTGTATGTATATATATATATATGTATGTATGTATATTAAATTTTTCTTTAACAATGGCTTGTCTTAATATCCTCTTCCCTTGTTTATTCCATCTCATCTTCACTTCACGTTTCTCTTTTACTTATCAACCTCAAGGTACATTCTTTAATCTCTTCTTCATCTACATGAAATTTTTTCACTTTATCTATTATTGATGTTTTTTAAGAAATCTCAATTTTTTTTAAATCATAGAGTTACTATTTTTCCCCTTGCTAATTGTTTCATGCTCTTTTACAATTTTTTTGATATATATTGATTTCAGTTGTAATATCTACGTTAATTGTTTGTATTTAAATATAATTTAAGGGTAAAAATTATTCAATTTTGTTGTTATTATTTTTGATTTATTAAAAGAATTTTTGTAGTTTTTCGGTGTTATTTTTGAGGATTTTTTGTAGAAAATTAATTTCCTCCTGAAGTCATGAGATAAAATGATGTTCTCTTTTAGGTTTCGTGCAGTATTTTTGATTTTGTGAGCTATGTTATTGTGTTATTTCTTAGGATTTTTGGATAAATTTTGATTTCTCTTACACTAATTATAATGACCCTCTTGGTCATTTCCTCGATTCATATGCCTTTCTAGTTTTCAAGCCTTTTCACAAAGGCTACAGGTCATTTTTGACTTTCTGGAACTGTTGGTTTGGTTATCGAACAATTTATTTTGATTTTAGGATCATTTCTCTGTTTTGAAGCTTTTATTATGTAGGATTTGATTTCGGACCAAAACTCCTAGTAGATGATCTCGAATAAGAACTCCAATAACGCCATTAGCTTTGGAATGTTGATTTTAGTGAAGGAAGATCCTTGGTTCCGGACCCGAAGCTTTCAGACTCATTTTGGACTATTGGGCAAATTGTAAAAAAAATAGAGCTATAGGTGTCGGCATAACAATTAATTAGAACAATCTTAGATGAAAGTTTTAATGGTTCTATTAAGTTAAGAAAATAAAATTTGGTGTGGTATCATAGTTCATTTTTCGCATGGGGTTCTGAATGAATCTCGAGCATCCAATTGGAGTTCATTTTAGACTTAGAAAATTTGATGTGTCAGGTTGTTGATGCAACTGCTTAAGCAATCATTTGACCGCTTAAACGGTCTTTGCTTTTGTGACATAGGTTCTCTTTAGTGGCCTTGTCCATATGGCCAAGGTCCACTTAAGCAATATATGTCATCTTAAGTGTGGACATCGCTTAAGGGACATGGGTGTCTCTTAAGAGATACCAGTGCCCACTATACCAGATCTCTAAAATAATGAAGGAGCCTCTTAAGTGGCTGCGTGACAGCTTAAGCAACACCTTATGGGGTTTTATCCCATTTTTGTCAGCCGATTTTCACCATTTTCACACCAAGTTGACAGCTTAAAAAAAGGAAAAAATGAGAAATCATCAATTGAAGATAAGGTAAGCTAGCCTAACACTACTTGGTCATTTCTAATTAATTTTTTCTTTAATTTCCATCCTAATTCATGGTGAATTCTTATATTTATGGCTTCCAATTCCTGAAATTTTAGTGTCTATTTGAGATATTAATAGCTCTTCATTTGTGCTCAACTTTTGTGCATACATTCCTTTTTCTTCGATGGTCCTCGTGCAGAATCCAATTTTGGATTTTAGTTGTAGGCCCTGCAAGACAAGTCTTGACTACATTTTTTACCAAACCCTTCATGTATCAATATGAGTCTCATTTTACTCCTAACGATGTGTAAATTACTATTTTGATAGGGTGGTGGTATTTCAAAATTGTGGAGCATAAGTGGATGATTTATGGACAATTCAAGAATTTGCGGTTCGACATTGAGATAGGCTTCTATTTACTCCTCTCTATGAGATAGTGTATTATTTATGTTGCATTTTAGATAAATATGTTAGGATGTGATTATGGGTAGAGCACCATGACTTAGCCTAAATTATGAGTTTAGGGTTAGAGAGTTAATCGACCTTTAAGATGAAATACATATTATGCTTCTAGAATCCCATTACCCTAGGTTCCTAGCATGTTAGGAATAGTTGAAGCTAATAACCTTTAAGTATAGGATTACTACCTTAAGTTTGTGGATTATGATGTTTTTTTAGATGATGATATAGTTATGCTAGTTATGTATTATTAGAGCTAAAGCCATCATCATGATATTAGTTGGATTTGTGATAAGTGATTTACCCCTGTAAAGGGTGTGGTTAATTTTATTGTTGTTTAAATGCTTATGATGGTACTACTTATATATTGGTGATGGCATGCATAGATTTGGTACATTCATGCTTACTTCATGGTACGATTCTGACTAAAAATCTTGTTTTACTACTATTTTCCTAGAAAGGAATTTAACCCCACTTTTAACTTTTAAAATGGATTCTTTTAATGAAAATCGTGCCACCTTAATGAATGATTTATGGTCATTTTAGACAAAAAGAGATGTTTTAGAGATTTGATCGAGATAGATTCCAGTCCACGGCTTTACTTCTACTATTTACTTTGGTCAAGCGAGATTCCAGCTGTTATAAAATTTTGTGATGATTTAGTCCTAGAGTTTTCCTCAAAAAGATGGATTTGTGAACTTATACTCTTTTATCCACCGTGTGATTTTGTGAATTTATATATATACACACACACATCTCTAGTAATGGATAGAGCAGAGCGAAGATATTGACGATTATTGAAAATCCTACATTGAGACTTTGTTAGTGTATACAGGTGCTCCTGAACCCCTTAGGTCCCAGTCATTCATGGGTTATCATGCCAGAGAAGAGAGGATAATGTAGGTCCTGCTTTTGTAAGTGGCCAAGCTAGAAGAGGTGTATACACTAGGTTACTTTATGGTACTCGGATCGGCTATGGTATTGTGGATTCAATTAGCATTCATCGTTGTATACGTATTGCCTAACACCAATATGCGCCAATATCTATCAGCATCATAGGGTGTTGCATAGGTATAGGTGATTAACATTTCTTGTGGTGTGTTATGTGCTGATTTGACTTTCTGGGTTATGATGCCAGTTTATCTATTGTTTTTTTAGGCTAGGATTCTACTTTATATTATTATTGTTATGATTTTTAGTTCGTGACAGGTTGATTATTGGACTGGTATTAAGATTCAAGGTATGATTTTGATTTCTTTCTCTTAAGGTTATGGTGTTACGCATGATTATCCCATGGTTACACATTATGGTTTTAGACCTTGTTGATGTAATCACTGGTTCCTACAATGATTAGAAGGCCTTGAGATGTTAGTATGACCACTTTAGATTTTACCTTTGAGTTTACCTTTTTTTTATTAAATATATATATATATATATATATATATATATATATATATAAAATCGTATATCCATCTCTCCTTATGTTCATTCATGTTTTATATCAATTCCTTGGCCTTGGATACTATTATATATCCTTTTTTACTTGTTATTTAGATAGTGTCCAATGATATACGGTATAGTGCTCTGGTTCCTAATTATGGTTAGAATAGAATAGTTTATCCTTATTATCTCCTTAGCTTTACTAGGTTAATTTTCTAGATATTTGGGTGTACTTTACATTCCTATCTGCATGTAATATATTTGTATTATATTTCAAGCTCAATCTGTAGTTGCCTACTTAGTACCACGTGTTAGTACTCATAGTACATTTTTGCAGCCTGCAGATCATAGTATGGATTCTCATCATTGTTGTGTGCGTCATGTAGTGTAGCTTTTGGATACTTAGGGTGAGCTCCTATCCTTTGGAGTAGCATTATTTTCCCTCTTATGTACTAGACTTATCTCTATGTTGTATTGAGAGATAAGTTGTACCTGCATATTTATTTAGCAATTTATTTTTCAATATTATTACTATATTAGCAGCTCTTGTACTGATTTCTTCGGGTTTTTAAGTAGTCTTATATAAATTAGTGTTTTATTATACTAACCCTGTATTTTTTTCCTCATTTCTCTTGGTAGTTCATTAGTAGTAGTTTTGAATTACGAGTTGGCTTACCTACTAGTGGGTTATAGTAGGTTGACCTACAAAATCCATTCATGACAAGTTTTTACCAGAGCTTAGGTTTACCAGTATATTGGTACAAAACCTTAGTGTGTAGGACCCTTACAATTTTGATTATTTTTTATTTTTGACCTCTCGTATTCTTAATGTAAATTTTTGACTTGAATTGTGTTTTGGAATGTTAAAAGGGTGTTTGAGGAAAGTTTTAGAATTTTTAGAAGGGATTTGTGGTCATTTTGAGACCCCGAGGTAGTGAGCGTCCACGATATCATAGTGTCATGGAGGTCAACCTCCGCGATATCGGCGTGGCACAAAGGATAACTTCCGCGATGACAGTGTGACACACCAAGGTGTAAATTTCATCTAATTTTATTTTTTTCCACTTGGGGTGAGGGGATTTTTGGTATTTTCACCTTTTCCACGACTTATAAACACAAAAGTGACCCTTTTCCTTCAGTTTTAAAAGATCAAACTCTACTTTAATCATCATGAACTGAAAACCCAAGAAAGCTCAAGGGTTTCATAGAGAAATCATCATCCTGGCTCCAAACTTCAAATTGATTTCAATTTCTTGTGTGTTTCAGGCAAACTTCCCTAAATATTCATTTTACACTATAGCATAAATTCTATGGATTTCATGTGATTTAAATTGTGTGTTTTGAAATTGGTTTTAGGTGTTTTTGTTGTTACAGATTGAATTACTTGTCCTATGTTTTGAATTGATTATACATGCTTTAAATTGATATTTTGGGGACTAAATTGGCACATTATTTAAATGGTTGAAATAGGGGACATGGGTTTCCCCAAATTTAATGAATTTTGTCTTAGAATTGCATTAACCTTGACCCACTTGTGAATTATATTTTTATTATAGAAAATTGCATGGTTTAACTTGCTTTTGAACCCAATATATTGCATTAACGGATAAATGGATATAAAAATGGATTTGGATGGAATTGGTGGCCATGGTTTGGATTTTAATAAAACTTGGGAGTCCAATTTTATTGTGTGGGTTGGTTTGAAATATTTAATTTATCTTGCTAGCATAATGATATGATGATACCATGTAATGCCCGAGACTACCCCCTGGGTGTCACACGATTCTTAGTACCACAAGTGATCCCAAGCTAACCCTTATACTGGAATAACTTAAGAGCAACTAAATGAGATGCATTAATCTAAAAGAAATAAGTGAAAGGGACGTCTTTGATAAATATGTTCAAAACCAAAACTATCAAAAAAGTTTACAACTCTTGTTATGCAAAATAAAATATAAATTAAATACATCAACTATACTGACTGTCTATGAAGCCTCTACTAATATTGACTATTGGTAGTCCGGACATGACACCCCATCTATCTCTAATCAATACGACTGAATAAAGATAATAAGATTCTTCTCAAACTATGATTGACTTGAGACCTTGAATCAAAACGACTCTCACCTGCTAACTGGAAGCTGCAAACTATCTGATTATGATGTGTGGGCTACAACTGGGACCTATATTATAAAATAAAGTAACAATAGACATATATGTAGATTAGTACTTTTGGAACATACAGAGTATGTGGGGGTGAATGTATAAGCAAAATAATAACTGAATATACTCATAAACTTTCAAATAATGCATGCTAAGTGTAGATGACTCACCTGATCTTGAATAAAACAGAGGTTGTAAAATTGTAAACATGAGTAATTAAGCATAAGGATAAACTTTCTGGGCCATAACACTTGGATCTAAAAAAGCTTTACTTTTACTCTTTCTTTTAGGAGGTTCTTCTAACCGACATAAACTATATGAGCTACCATGGAGTCCAATGTCTTACCCACTTTGGGGAGAGTTTTTCTACCCTTTCCATCGGAATAGAATCTTTACTTAAGTGATTACTATCTTTAACTTCATCAATATTAGGAATAATCTTAACCTACATTTTCTCATAGTTATGGTGTATGCGACCTTAGACACATACCCAACTTGGTGCTAAATACTACTCCCTTATTACTTATATGCATATACTTTAGGAAATCCACCTTAAGATAACATAAGAGATTATAGGGTAAAAAATAGTTATGCTTCTCTTTGCTTTAATTCAAACTCAAGATGAACAAATGTGGATTCCATATCTTTTGTTAGGATTAAAAGATCACTTCAATCTCTAAATCTTGGTATAAACTTATGAAAGAAGAACTTAAGAATATTATTCTCTTGAAATCTCAACATTTAAACTTAGGGCTTGAAATTTATGCTTAAAAATCATGCTGATTCATAACAACACTTCATGATCAATAACAAACTTGGAATACTTCAACAATATCAAATCAAGATAGTGCAATCTCATTCATAATATAAATCGTATAAGTTAAAACATAAACATAAGCAAATTCTTGATATACTCAAAGCTTTAACTCTCATGATAATCACGTGCTTCAAATGTATACTAAATTAGGTATGAACCCTAATTCAAAAACAAGTAAATTGAATGTTAAAATCATGCAATTTGGGCACAAGGCTGAAAGGACATCCTTATGGATAACCCCACATACCTTAATAGACTTGACTTTGTAGAGAAATCTTAACCTTGAAAGCCTCGGGGATGATCTTAAAAGCTTTCTTAAACTTGTTGGGTTAGGAATTTTAAATACTTGTTTATCTTAAAGAGAAAGTAATGAAGTTTTGAAGTTCTTGGGAGGAGGTTAGGGTTTTCTTTGGGAAAAAATTAAAGGAGAATAGGCAAATAATGCCTTAATCGACATTTAATCTTGTATTTTATGACTTAGGGGTGATGGTAAATGACCTAACTGCTCCCCAGGAGATTAATTTCATGACTAAAATACCGATTAGAGGCCTTCAGTAATGCGATGATGTGTCTATTGCTATACACGACAAGAGGTAATGCAATCGCGTTGAGCTGCTAGAATCGAAATCCAAACACAGCAAAAACCTCATCCAAAAATTTCCAAACTTTCTCGAGACATGCTCCTTACACCTATGATCATGAATTATCTAAAAATACCATCGTCTCAAAGTCTAGAAGGTTAAGTTAAAAATCCTCGAAGTTAAGAGTTTAAAAGTAAGACTACGTCCCCAATACTTAGTGAAATTTTCAAGTTCTAAGCCTCTTATGCATGCAACTAAGAGCTGGACCCAGCTAGGATTATTACATGGTATGAAATACTAAGTGTTAAATGTCGTAATGAATGATTCCGGGTTAATATGTGGAATTATGTGAAAACTATTTTAGTTTATCCTTTTAAGGGAGTTCTGTAGCTTACGGTGAAGGCAGAGGTCCCAGGGAGACCGATACTAGAAAGCACATTTGTCAGTGTGGGGGTCGACATGACCGTTTTCTTGGTTAACACTATATATATATATCCTATAGTTTCCTTTAGCATGAAGAAATCTATATAGTCCAGGTAATTAGTTTTAGGACTCTCATGTTCATGACACTTTACCCTATCCGGACATCTTATATATGTATATATAAAAGTGTGTATGTGTTTTTGTTTGATTTTTCACATGACATTATTTCATCACTTTCCTTGAGTTATATGCCAATTCTTATCCCACTAACCCTTCTAGGATGCTACATTATTTTATAATGTAGGGTCCAAAGACTTCTTTGTTTCCTTGGTGTAGGTTATGTGGTGCGGTTGTTTATTGAGTAGCTGTGAATTGGTGAGACTCTATCCTTTGAAAGGCCTGATTATTTCATTACTCTTTCCCTATTAACTTAGTACTTTTGGATTCTTTTTTGTAATGGTTGGGGTATGTCCCAAACTATTTGGCATTGTGGTTTTAGAGGCTATTATGGATAGATGTGGGTTGATTATTATTTTGACTCTTAGTTCCATTTGAGTTATCTATACATCTTCTTATTACTATTGAGTGGCTTCTACATTATTATTATTTTTGTTTTGATAAGGTTAGGATGGGGGTGGTCTCTAGTCCATGGTGGACATGATATATCTATCATGGCTATGCCCTAGTTTGGGTCATAATGAGCTTAATATCGTAACACGTTTTACAGTCGTTGGGTTTACATAAAGCCATGTCGAGTTGAGTCCTTTTTCATATGTAGCACTCCACACTTATAAAGAGGAGGCTGCAAGGCATTTAGGAATGTTTTCATTTTTTGTGTTCTATTTTAAGCTATAGAGTCTAGTGTTATGAACTTCTTACCTCATGGATCCTTACATGATCATATTTTAGATAATGCCTCCCTAAAGATCTAATGTAGGTAGAGACTCCGTCGGGAATGCTATCCTACATAAGAATAATATGGAGGGGACTCTCCCTGTGTTTGGAGTGCAGAATCGGTCTAGGGTCCCTGCTCCGGATTATACTACTACATATAGAGTTCCACATTTTCCCACTAGTCCTTCATGGTCTTCTTGGGGTGGTGGTTCTTATGATTAGCCTCCTCAAGGGAACATCTCTAATATGGAGTTCTGCCAGTCTATTCATTTTCTTAATTACTTTATGACCTTTGTTGCTCCTTTATATAAGGTCACTCGGGTTACATAGTTTATGAGGTTTAATCCTACAACCTTTATAGACTTTAAGGTTGATAAGGATTCATAGGGGTTCATCAATGAGATAAAGATAATTTTTAGGGTGATGCATGCTATTGATGTAGAAGCTGTAGATTTTGCTACTTATCAGCTAAAAAATATAACTTATCAGTTGTATAAGGAGTGGGAAGCTATGTGAGTGATAATATGGAGCAGGTGGTGTAGAATGACTTTTCAGGGTCTTTTTTTATCCCTTGTTTCCTCAGGAGTTGAGGGAATCTATGGCCGAGGAGATTGTTAATCTTAAGCATGGTAAGATGATTGTGAAGGAATGTGCACTAAAATTTTAGTATTTGTATCGTCATACTCCAGTATTGGTGTCTAGCAAGAGATCTATGATGAGAAAGTTTGCTTCTGGGTTGTCCCATAACATGGTATAGGAGTGTAAGGATGCTTTGTTAATTAATGATATGGATATCTCTAGACTTATAGTTTATATACATCAGGTTTAGAATGAAAAAATTTGATAAGCAGAAATGGGAGAGAGAAAGAACGAGAAGTTTAGATATTTAGAGCAGGGTGGGGGTCAGCAGAATAATAGGAGAGATGGTAAACACTGGATTAAGAAGAGGAATTGAGAAAAATCTTATTTGAAAGCTAGTGATCCTTATCCTAAGGCTTTGGATGATCGTCTTTCTTATGATAGCAATGGTTCTAAGGCACAGGGTGCCCAATCTCAAGTTGGTGCAGCTCAGTCATCCCGAACTTATCCTCCTTATCATTTTTATGGGCAACTTTATCGTGGTTATTGTGTGGTAATGAGGAATTAGCGTTATAATTTTACCCAGCTTGGTTACATTCAATGGGTTTATGCTTCATCCAGTGATGACACTAGAGCTAATAATGTTTTCGACTGCCACTTCTTCATCCCATGTACCAAAAGGCACTACTTCTGGTACCGATAGTAGCTAGAACTATCTTTATGCATTTTTACTCACCATGAATTTGAGGTATCTATATATATTGTTACTGGTATGTTACAACTCTTTTCTGATGATATTTATTATTTGCTTGATCTGGCTTTTAACTTTCTTATGTGATTCTTTATATGGTTGTGCATTTTAGTTTGTCTTGAAAGTATTTTTTACCTTTTTTCTATGTCTACTCTGATGGGTGATTCTATAGTTGCTATAAAAATTTATTGGGGTTTTCTGGTGTCTATCTTTCATAGAGAGACATTTGTGGATTTGATAGAGTTGGATATAGTGGATTTCGATGTTATCTTGGGATGGATTGACTTTATTTGTGCTATGTTTCTCTGGATTGTAGAACCCAAAAGGTAAGTTTCTAATTTCTTAAAAAACTGATAATTGAATGGGAGGGAAGTTCCTTAGTACCCAAAGGGAGGTTTATTTCTTATCTTAAAGCCCAGAAATTAATTTCTAAAGGGTGTCTATATCATTTAGTCTGGGTTAAGGATTCTAACTCCGAGGGTCCATCTTTGCAATCTGTCGATGTGGTTAATGAATTTCCTGAAGCATTATCCAATGATATTCCTAGAACTCCTCTATATAGGGAAATAGACTTTGGGACTAATTTTTTACCGAATACTTATCCTATTTCTATTCCTACTTATAGAATGTATCTGACTAAATTAAAAGAACTAACGAACTAGTTGAAAGACCTTATTGGTAAAGTGTTTATTTATCCTAGTGTTTCGTAATATGGTGCTGCTGTGCTTTTCATGCGAATGAAAGATGGATCCCTTCGTATGTGTATAGATTATCGTCAGTTGAATAAGGTGACAGTGAAGAATTAGTACCCTCTTCTTAGGATTGATGACCCTTTTGATCAGCTTAAGGGTTTTAGGTATTTTTTTAAGATTGATCTCTGTTCAGGCTATCACCAATTGAAAATTAGGGAGGGTTACATTTCCAAAACTACTTTTCTAACATTCTATGACAATTATAAGTTCCTGATTATGTCATTGGGGTTGAATAATTCTCCGACTGCATTTATGGATCTTTTGAATTGGGTTTTCGTGCAATTTTTGGACTTATTTGTGATAGTGTTCATTGATGATATGTTGATTTAGTCTAAGAGTGAGAAGGATCATGCCAATCATCTTCAAATTATGTTACAGATTCTAGGGATCACAAGTTGTATGCTAAATTTTCGAAGTGTGAGTTTTTGCTGAATGTTGTGACTTTTCTTACACATGGTTTCTAGTGAGGGGATAAAGGTGGATCCATAGAAAGTCAGGGTAGTTAAGAAATATCCTAGACCTACGACTCCAACCTACATTAGTAGTTTATTGGTCTTGGCTAGGTACTATAGGAGGTGTGTGGAGAGTTTTTCATCTATTTCTACTCTGCTGACTAGGTTGACTTAGAAGAAGGTTATGTTCTTATGGTCTGATGCTTGTGAGGGTAGTTTTGAAATGTTGAAGGATAAGTCAACTTTTGCGCTAGTTGTGACCTTACTTGAGGGTAGTGATAGTTTTGTGATGCGTCTCGTATGGGACTAGGTTGTGTTTTAATACAATATGCTTCCAAGTAGCTTAAGATTTATAAGAGGAATTATCTGAATCACACTTTAGAGTTGGCGGCCGTGGTTTTTTCTTTGAAGATTTGGCGCCATTATCTATATAGGTTGCATGTGGATATCTATTTAGATCATAAGAGCTTGTAGTATGTATTATATAGAAAGAGTTAAATCTTAGGCAAAAGAGATGGCTTGTATTAATTAAGGATTATGACATAAGTCTTCACCACTAACCAGGTAAATCTAATATGGTTGTTGATGCTCTTAATAGGTTGTCTATGGAGAGTGTATCCTATGTTTATGAAAAGAAAAAAAGATTAGTTAAGGACAGTCTCAGGTTGGCTCACTTGGGAGTTCATCTTTTGGACTTTGAAGATGGGGTAATCTTTTTTCAAGAAAGTGTCAAATCATCTTATGGTGTTGAGGGGAAGAAAAGGAAGGATTTGGATCCCATACTTATGAGGATTAAGAATGATGTGGGTCATCAAACGGTTATGGCTTCTGAGAATTTGGGAGATGGCGTCTTAAGGAATTAAGGTAGGTTGTGTGTTCCTGATGTTATGGACTGTGGTAAAGAATTTTTATGGAGGCTCATGATTATAGATATAAAATTCATCTAAGTTCTTCTCAGATGTATCATGACTTGAAGGAAATCTACTGGTGGAATAACATGAAGAAGGATGTGGCAAATTTTGTTGCCAAATATATGATTTTTTTGCAACTCAAGGTTGAACACTTGAGGCCTAGTAGTATGTTTCAGGATATGGAGTTGCCCATGTGGAAGTAGGAGATGATAAATATGGATTTCATTTATTCTGCGGTTCCACAATAGTATGATTCGATTTGGATCATTGTGGATAGGATGAGCAAGTCTGCTCAGTTCTTTCCTATGAGGAGTAACTTCTCAGGAGAATATTATGGGAAGTTGTTCATTTGGGAAATCATGAAGATGCATGGTATGCCAGTGTCCATTATTTCAAATAAGGTATGCAATTTTTAACTTACTTTTGGCATTCACTTTAAAAAGGTTTGGGTACTCAGGTGAAACTAAGCACCGCTTTCCATCCTCAACTGAA
Source organism: Capsicum annuum (assembly GCF_002878395.1). Lineage (NCBI taxonomy): Eukaryota > Viridiplantae > Streptophyta > Magnoliopsida > Solanales > Solanaceae > Capsicum > Capsicum annuum. Next base: position 134,508,303 of record NC_061119.1, on the reverse strand, counting down.
TAAACAAGCAGAATAAACTATTCATACTTTGGAAGATATGCTAAGGGCCTATATGTCTGATTTTAGGGAATCTGTGTTGATCATCTAACTCTTATTGAGTTTGCGTACAGTAATAGTTATCATTCTAGCATTCAGATGACACCTTTTGAGGCTCTTTATGGTGGGGGTGTACTTCTCTTATTGGATGGTTTGATGTTGGTAATACTAGGTTGTTTGGTCATTACTGGGTTCACCAAGACATGGAGAAGGTGAAAGTGATAAGAGAAAGACTGAAGTTGGCTCAAAGTCGCCAAAAGTCTTATGTGGATATGAGGCAAAGATAATTGGAGTTTAAAGTAAGTGATTGGATTTTTTTTAAGTTGTCTCCTATGAAAGGAGTCATGAGGTTTGGAAAAAAGGGGAAGCTCAATCCCTTTTATGTTGGACCATGTCAGATTGTAAGGAGAATTTAGAATGTTTCTTATGAACTATATTTTCCTGCATGTTTGGGTTCTATTCATCCCTTGTTTCATGTTTCCATGCTTAAGAAGTGTGTGGGTGACCTTTGTTTTATAGGGCTAGTTGAGGATATTGGTGTTATGGATTCTTTGTCATACGAAAAATTCCTAGTTAGAATATTAGATAGGTAAGTTCGTATGTTGAGGACCAAGGACGTAGATTCAGTGAAGGTTCTTTGTAGGAATTAAAAGGTAGTAGAGGCTATAAAGGAAACTGAGGAAGATATGAAGGCTAATTATCCATTCTTGTTTGATATGTTGGATGAAGTGCATAAGGTATGAGTCTCATTTGCCTCTTGTCAAAATCTGAGTTGTCATTTGATTCTGATATATTCTTAATATTCTCGTGCTAAAAATGTTCTAGCTCATCATTCAGGGATGAATGATCCTAAGGAGGGAGGGATAATTTAAAACCCTTAAAATTTAATGATTTTATTTTTGACCCTCACGTGTTCATAATGTCTATTTTTTACTTGAATTATGTTTAGGGATATTAATAGGGTGTTTAGGGAAGGTTTTTGAATTTCTGGAAGGGGTTCAGGGTCATTTTGGATGTTGGGGCAATGAGGGTTTGCGATATCACCTTGCCATAGAGGTTAACCTCTACATATCAGTATGGCATGGAGGATGATAGCAATGTACCACGCCAAGGTGCAAATTTCATCCAATTTTGGTTTTTTCACTTGAGGTGGGGTGCTTTTGGTCTTTTCACCTTTTCAATGACTTATAAACACAAAAATGACCCTTTTCCTTTAGTTTTAAAAGATAAAACTCTGCTCAATTATCTTTAACTCAAAACCCAAGAAAGCTTAAGGTTGTGATGGATAATACATTATGCGGGCTCCAAACTTCAAATTGATTTCAATTTCTTGTGCTTTTCAGGCATGTTTCTTTTCTCTAAACTTTAATTTTACATTACGGCATGAATTGAACGGATTTTCACGTGATTTAAATTATTTTTTAAAATTGTGTTGAGGGGTTTTGATTTTTACAGATCGAATTACTTTTCCCATGTTTTGACCTGTTTATTCATGCTTTAAATTAGTGTTTTAGGGATTGAATTGGCACATTATTTAAATGTTTGGAATGGGGTAAATGATTTTTCCAAAACTATATGAATTTTGGCTTGAAACTGCATGAACCTCAACCCACTTTGTGAGTTTGATTTTAATTATGGAAAATTGCATTGTTGAACTTGCTTTTGAATCCAATACATTGCATTGATGGATAAATGGATATTAAAATGTATTTAGATGGCTTTGGTGGCCATGGTTTTGATTTTAATGAAACCTGGGTGTCCAATTTGATTGTGTGAATTGGTTTGACGTGTTTAATTTAGCTTGCTAGCATAATGATATGATGATAACAAGTGGTAAATACCTTTATGAATGAATCCCGGGTTAAACGTTGGAATTATGTGCAAATTGTACTAATTTGGGCTTAAAGGAGGTTGTATTGCTCACTGTGAAGGTGGAGGTCTCGAGCGGGGGGAGGGGATGATACTAGAAACCAAGTTTTCCAGTGTGGGGGTCTATATGACTTATAGACCATGTGCATGGTTCACACACACACACACACTATATATGTATATATATATTTAACGATCGGAGCCTCGGTGGCTTTGCCCCTTCCTCATATTTCTCTAGTTCATACGACTAACTTGCACTGGGTCATTTCAATATGAGGAGCTGAACCTATATGTCCCATGGGTACTTTTAGGATAGATTGAGCTATACAATCCAAGTAAATGGCTGTAAAACAAATATTTCATGACCCTTTACCCTATTCTGACATCTTTATATGTATATATGAAAGTGTATATATGGGTTTGATAGATTTTTCACATGGCATTATTTTATCACTTTCCCTGAGTTACATGCTAGTGCTTATCCCACTGACTATCTAGGATGATACATTTTTTCATGAAGTAGGGTTCGAAGATATCTCTATTACCCATGTGATATGTTAGGTGGTGCATTTGTCTATTAAGTAGCTTTGAAGTGTTAAACCTCCATCCTTCAGAAGGCCTTATCATTTCATTATTCTTTCCCTATTGACTCATTACTTTTGGCTTCTTTTTTGTTATTGTCGGGAGGATGCCCCAGCCTATTTGGCATTCTAGCTTTAGAGGCTATTGTGGACAAATATGGGTTTGTTATTATTTTTTCTCTTTGTTCCATTTGAGTTATCTATAAATCTTTTTATTCTTGATTGGATTTCGCTTTATTGTTATTTTTTTCTGATAAGGTTAGGCGATGGGGATGGTTTTCGATTCATGGTGGGCTTGAGATACCCATCCCGGCTAGACCCTAGTTTTGGTCGAGACATACTGTCAAATAGAGTTCTGAAGATTGGTGCGGAGATGTTTGTAACCTATCTTTGGGAGGCTATAGGTCATTATTAGGAAATTTTGTTCTTCACTACTTATCATGTGTCCATGTTTCTATGAACCTCAAGTACATTATTTGACTCTATTATGTCCTAGATGGACGATACGATCTTGTCGATAGAAGTGGATGGGACTTTGGCACTCATTTCAAGAGTTTTAGTGCAATGTCAGGCTAGGGAGTCAAGGATAGAGGTTGAAGATCTTCAGCATCAGTCAGAGGATTTGGGGCCAACCTAGACTTTGTTAGAGCTCATGAATGCTTTAGCCTTTCGGCATTCACCTTTGGGGATTCCAAGTCTTTTTGTAGATACCTCATAGCCAGGGATGTCATCCAGTTCTTCAATCAAATCTCAGGACAGTGTTGGGTTTGTCGATGTTCAATAGGGTTCTATGTCAGTTGCAGAGTATGAGATTGGGTTTCTTGAGTGGAGTAGACATATTTCTATTTAATATAAATTTCTGCATGATATGGTGAATGGATTTATTAGAGGATTAGCATTACCACACCATTTGTCCTCGGAGCACTTGATAGTAGCTGAGTCTTTCTTGCTTCAGGTTGTTGAACATGTGAGGACCACAGAGATAGCATGTATTGAGACTTATAAAGGTGGTGGTAAGAAGCCATGTCATCAGTGTAGTGTTATTGGTATTCCTTTTGGGAGTAGGTATCCTCTAGATAGAGGTCTTTTTAGACCTCCATGAAGTATAAGCCAGTCGAATTAAAATGTAGTAACCCAACTAGGTTGGGGTCGATCCTACGGGGAATTGGTTGAACTTGTGTCTCAAACTTGCTAAAATAGTAGGGCAGTGTGAAAAAGTAAATGGAGAGATTTTTATCAAACAACAAAGAGTAATAAACTTTGGATGTCTTTGGTTGTAAAACAATCTGAAACGAACACTAGTACTATGCTCCCTCTGGCTTCTTGCCTCGGAAATTTCTCATACAAAATCCAACTATATCAATGCTACTCATGCAAAATCTGACAAGATATGTACCACCAACAATATTGTGGACTCATTGAAAAATATCATTTTTCACTATCTGAGTCTTAGGGTGTCGCCTTACTAACCCTTGTCTTTGATCCTAGTTTAACTATTACCTTGTGGGTCTTAAGTTATTAGACGAGGGTTGATAGCATCGAATCAATGCTGTAATCTTCTTTTCCCAATCTTAAACTCCTTTGTGAGGATGATCGCAAATACAGGCAAGTCCTTAGCTTCTGCGGTAGCTAAGGAAAAAATCAATATGAAGAAGATCACAATACATACAATAACAATGATTTAACCGAACCTAATACTTCTCTTATTTTGTTAATCCGTCAAGGTTCCCACAACCTAGCTAAGGAAATTAGCCACTAATGGTTATGCAGTAAACCATGGAATTCAATAAATAAAACATAGAATTAATTGCACAATGATGAAAGAAGAAAATCCAAAGTCTCTGATTAATTACGAAAATCAAAAACCAATAACAAGAGTATCAAATATGTCAAAGTACGTGTAAATATCTCAAAGTGTGTAACATAATACAGGAATAACCCAAGGGTATTTATAGTATCTCAAAATAATAAAGGAGACCTAATAAAAGCAAAATAGGAAAATTAAGTCGACAGTGGTCACACCTCTAGAAATGAGTCGTTTGGAATGACAATGACTCGCTGCTTGCTATCATATCTCTCTTTTGTCTTCCGTAGTCACAGCTCATAGTGACATATCATGAATCATTAGATGAGACTCGATATCACTCTAGTGAGATTTCACTTTTCAGTACTTCTACTCCATTCTCAAAAAGACTCCTCACTATGAGTTGTAGGGTATCATCACGACTCATATCCTTAACTCTTATCCACTGGGGCCTCAATTTGTCATGTTTTAGGATTTTTACTCTTATCCTCAGCACGACTCACACTATAACTCTTTTTCAGATGTCATGATTCGTCTCATGCTTCACTTACCTCTTGAAATTAACCCCACTCACTGGTATTATCATGACTGAGGTCACGAGTCATTAGGTGACTAAATGACATGTGATTGAAATAGTACTTTTATTATTCTGGAGGGTTTTCATCCTTTTCAGACCCATGCAACTTCCAACCTAATTTACTTGCATCATACATGAAATATACATCATATCAAACAAAATAGCCCAAGTGCATATTTTCACCATTTTGAGCATCGAAAGTTCCATAAAACCATGACACATCAAAACCCTTAATTTAGAATGTTTGTATCTCCTCAGGCAACAAAAACAAAATAACACAAACAAGATTCTTAACAAGGAAGAACCTAAGATCCCTACACAGTCAATTTCACATTTAAGCTAAAGAAACATTACCCCCTCCTATTTTTACTTTACAAAAATAACACTATGTGAATTCATGAAGCACAACAATAAGAAACAAAGGAATTAGGCTATGGCATTACATTAGCAGCAGACAATTACACATTATATACAAAATACATTACTCAAAAAAATAATCAATTAACAACATAACACATGCATCCTCAGGAGTTGTAGTCTGAGTTAACCCACAAGCTGATCCAAATGGAAAAACCCTAAAAACAACGTATGAAAATTTAGTTACGTAGATCCAATTTCTAATCTAGATGGCTACCATTTTCGATGGGGCTATCCCACTGGAGGACTCATCAAAGCAAGTTATATAGAATGTAAATGATCCTAAATATGCTGAAGTTCTTAAACCTAAATTATATGTGCATGAAAATGTAAGAGTTCCTTCAAAACACAATAGTAATGCTACATGGAGAGCCTTCGACTACTTGGAAGTCCTCGGAGGTGAAACTTTTGATTTTGCAAGAAATATTACAACATTCAATTGTTGGTAAGTTCTCTTATGGCAAGCCTGATGTTAATGAGTTACATAAATTAATTCCTAAAAAATGTGGGATTAAGGGATATTGTACAATAGGAGTTCTAGATCAAGGCATATTTTGACTCATTTGAATCAATTAAAAGACTATGTTTAATTGTTGTCCACTTTTGCATATTATATTAAATATAGAGAGAGGTATTGGCAAATTAGGACCCTTAAATGGTATCCATGGTTTTAAACAGATGTTGAAACTAAAGTGGGAGTAGCATAGATCTCATTCCCAATTCTTCCACCTAATTTTTTTTCTAAAGAAGCTATATTTTGGATTGCCTCAGCTGTGGAAAGCCGTTGGTGGTGGATATGGCCACAGGGAACCATACTAGGCCGAGTTGCACAAGAGTGAAGATACAGGTAGATCTAGTTATTAAGCCACCACACAAAATTTAAATCAATGAGTAAGATGATGTTACTGGGAATTTAAAGTCCAAATGATTCCAAATTCAATATTACCACAAACCTAAGTATTGCAAAGACTATTGCTTACAAGGTATATTAATAATTACAAGGTTGAGGAAACGTAGAAACAATAATCAGACATAGAAAGAGAGGCAAAGAATTAGAATGCAGGAAATACTAATGTTCAAATTTCAGAAAGTATGAGTGCAGATACAAAGAAAACATCAGACAAAGGGGGAACCAAAATGAGTCAAGAGAGTTGATGGTGATATAGAGAAATCCTTCTTAGAAAAAAATTCTAGAGAATATAGAGCCTCTGTCTATGAAGGTGAGTAACATGATAAAAGTTGTTAATAGTAAGAAGGAGGATCTAGATAAGGATGGCTTGATAAATAATGTTGAAAAGATATCGATGGAAGGAGATTTATCTCCTAATTATACCAAGTCATTGAAGAAAAAGCAAGTTAAAAGGAACAAAAAAACAAAGACATCAGTAGCAGTACAATGTAGACAAGGAGCCAAATAGCTAATTTAGTTTCAAAATAAATGCATTAATATGGAACATAAGGGCCTTTGATACTCAGAAGGCTTTTACAGGGTTAATAAAAATGCACAAAAGGTACAAATTTGGTTTCATAGGTCTTATGGAACCATTTCAGAAGGGGCATAATATTGAAGTATATAACAGAATATTTGGAATGAAGCATGCAGTAATCAATATGTTAGGAAAGATTTGGGCATTCATAGAATCAACAATGAAGTATACCATAGTCAGTGATGGGGAAGAACAACTCATACTCATATTAGAAAATCAACAGGAAGGAGTGGTCGTGGTGGTCACATTAATTTATGCCAAGATGTAATAAAATAGAGAAAGTTATGCTTTGGGAGTCTTTGGGGAATTTGAATAGTAATATAAATGATCCATGGATTATATAAGGGGATTTTAATGTCATAAGGAATGCAGAGGACAAACTTGGAGGTTTGTCTGTGACATTTGAAGAAATAGAATACTTTAACCACTGCATAAGCAATTATAACCTGGAGAAAATTGCTCTTAAGGGAAGTAATTTTACATGGTGGAATAGCAGAGTTGATGAAGATTGTATATTCAAAAGACTAGATAGGGTACTTGTTAATGATAAGATACAAGAGATATTTTATGTATTGGATATGGAAAATTTACTAAGAAGTTGGTCTGATCATGCACCCATGTTATTGTATTGTAATACTAATCAAAAGTATTTTATAAAACCTTTTATGTTTCTTAACTTTTGTATTCAAGTGGAATCTTGTTTGGAATTCATCAGGAAAAACTTGAAAGTGGAATTTTATGGTAACCCATTCTTTAATTTTCATCAAAAACTGAGGAAGACCAACGCTGCATTGACTAAGTAGAGTAAGCAAACATTTGGAAATATCTTCCAGGAGATAATTACACTTGAGGATTTAATCAAGATTAGGGAGAAGTAATTTGAGGAGAATCCATCAGAAGAGAATAAGGTAGTGTTGTTCAAGGCACAAGGTGAGCTAAAAGTATAGTTCAAAAGAGAGGAAAAATTCATGAAGTAGAAGCTAGTTTTCCATGGTTTAATGGTGGAGAAAAGAACACAAAATTCTTTCATGCTATTGTCAAAGGAAGTAGGTCTATACTAAAAATCAATAGGATTTAGAATGATGAAGGAGAATAGTTAGAAAATAAGAATTAAATTAATAAAGCTACAGTATTATTTTATCAAAATTAGTTTCAAAAGAATGAGGATGATAATGACTTCTCAATGTTGGATGCACTACCAACAGTGATAACTGAAGATCAGAATGTTAATATAAAGAAGATACCAACTATGGAGGAAGTCAAAGTAGCAGTAATAGGGTTGAATAGAAATAGTGCTGGAGGTCCTGATGGAATAACTGGTGCTTTTTTTAGCATGCTTGGGAAATAGTCGCTACTAGTCTTTATTAGATGGTTATAGACTTTTTCTGCTGTTATGATCTCCAAAGATTCAACATATACACAAACTTGGTGTTGTTACCTAAGAAACTAGTGGTTAAGAATTTCTTATATCTAAGACCAATATTACTTAGTAATTTTCTGAATAAGATCTTTTCAAGGATTTTTCATGAAAGACTTAAGTGCATTTTGACAGATATAGTATCTGAGGAACAAGCTAGATTTATACAAGGAAAAAGTATTGCTTAGAACATTTTGGTAGTGCAGGAGATAGTTTCTTAAATTAGAAAGAGAGGGAAACCACCAAACATAGTCATGAAGTTTGATATGATGAAAGCATATGATACGGTGGACTGGCTTTCGTGACTAATTTTCTGAGAAAGATTGGGTTTTGTGAATAACATATAGATATGATATTCAGATTGCTGCCAAATAATTGGTACTCCTTGCTGATAAATGGATATCCTAGGGGTTTCTTCAAATCATCTAAGGGTCTTAGACAAGGGTATCCTCTATCACCTACCTTGTTTATCATTGCAACAGAGGTTAACTAAAGTGAATTAAAGGGATTAATGACTATAAAGAGTTTCAAGTTGCTTGGCATGCCTATAGGAAGTCCCAAAATCAATCATCTTACATATGCAAATGATATTATTATATTATGTTAGGTAGAGTGGAGGACTTTACAATTGTTGACATCTATTTTGGATAAGTATGAGATGGGATCTGGCCAGAGAATTAACAAGGACAAGAGTGTCTTATATTTTCATGAGAAGGTATCTAATGGAGCAACAGTAATAGTAGAAGTTGTTACAGGTATATTAAGGAAAGAGTTTCCTTTTAATTATCTTTGATGTCTAGTGGTTTATAAAATTAAAAAGAAGTACTACTAACTAATACTGAATAGGATTAGTAGAAAATTACTATCTTAGAAGTGGAGGCTTTTATCATTTGGGGGAGAGCTATTTTAATTAAGCATGTGTTACAAAGTGTGCCTATTCATTGCCTGTCAATCATGAATCTTCCTAAGAAGGTATTAAATACTCTTCAAAGATGATTTGTATGATTTTTTTGGAGCAGTACAGAAGAAAGAAAAGGTAGAAATCGGGTAGCTTGGTCTAAGATATGTTTGCCAGAAGAAGAATAAGGCCTTGGTTTTAGGGTTCTCTAAGATGTATCAACTGATTTATTTTGTAAACTTTGGTGGAACTTTAGAACTAAGAAGTCCATATGGAGTGAGTACATAATGAATAAGTACTATACGATACTACATTCTAAAGAACTCATATGGAAACCTGGAGGTGGTACTCAAGTGTTGAAGAAAATGTTACAAGTAAGAGATTTTATTGACCATATTAAACTTTGGTAGATAAGGTGAGGAAATGCACATATTTGGTATGATACTTAGTATAGGAAACGATATTTATATTTAATTATAGAGGTAAGTAGGTGTAACGACCCGAGACTACCACCTAGTCATTACATGGTGCATGCAGTCTCAAGTAACCACAAGCTAACCCATGAGCTAGTACCTGCTATGAGCACTGAATCATATAATCATGAATTACGGAATAATAATTGAACTTCCATAAGGTTTTAAATATCTGAATTCAAACTGAAAAATAAATCTTGGAAAATGACTGTTTGAATCTGATAAAGTACTGATAAGCTGAAAACTATCTGACTGTAATGTTTGAAAAACCTCTACGACTGACTGACTAGGAGTTGATAGGACAGGCCACAACTAACTCTACTGATACTGAAATAAAAATATGAAATGACATAGCCTATCCTCGGGTGATGAGGACTTACCACTGCTACTATACTACTGAGAATCTAAGGGACTAAGTGCGATCCGAGAACTGAGCATTAATACCTATAATAAGAGACATCATAGCACCAAAAAAAGTTATGCTAATAGTACTTTTAATGTAATGGTATGCTAAATAAGGTAGGCTAACATGCAAGGTTTCATGGATATGAGTAATGATCTATCTGAATATACATATAAAGCATGAAATATTGAATAGAGAACATGAAATTTGTAGATACTGAGCATGCATGGAAGTCTGTAAAATAATAAAAATACATGAAAATTAGTAGACACTGAGGATGCATGACCAAGCATATGACATGAACCAATGAAATTTGTAATCTAAAATATTGAAAATAACTGAAAAGTCTATGCTTTGGTCAAACAACACTAAGACTGAATAGCTGAGTTGGGACTGTAACTGAGATAATACATGAGACTGTGGGAGGTATCAACTAACCGACATTCCCCAATTTGAGATAATCGAGGTCCAACCTGTAACCCCAGTTGGAAGGGTGTTAATACCGTGCCATGGGTACGAACATTAGCTATGTTGATCCATTTAACTGATATCATGTCCAAAGGATTAAGGGTGTCAAGCATGAACTGATGGGTGACCTCTGCGAGATAGTAAAGCCTAATCTGATGGGTGACTACTCATATCCTATGCTGGATATGTAGTTCTGGAGTATAGCGACTGCTACTAACGACTCTTCTTATCTGACGGGGAAGCATCCCTCCCTACATTCGCTCGATGATAAATCCTATTCCTAACTAAATAACGCTGAAACGCTAGACTATTCTTAATTTAACTGATTGTTCTTATAATGCTCATGATATAATTTGAAGTTATTCTGAAGATACTGAGACAACATTAAATAAACAACTACGGTTTCGGGTATTCAATACCCCCAGGATTCAAAACAATAGTAGTATCATTACATTAAAACATTGAAGGACATAACATGAAGACTCTTATTAAAACAATTTGCTCTTGTAGGCATTTTATCAAACACTTATAGTTCATGGTTTAAAATAATCATAGAATTACTAAAAACTGGCATAATTGATATGAAATTGTCATAGAAAACACTAATTCCTGATTTAATTCAACAAATGATAACACTAAAACATGAAGAATCGAATAACAACAATAACTTCATTGAAACATGGTATTAAATCAAAGTTCATGGAGATTAATGGATGAAGTCATGATTTAAAATTGAATATCTTAAAAAGATCATAACTTTATATTTAAAAAGGTTACTTGAGTTCCATGGATGAAAGGAATCCATGGATGAACATATAACATACCTGGGATAATGAATTTTGGAGAATCAATGGAGAATTCTTGAGAAATTGCCTTGAATTTGAGAACTAGAGTTAATTGTTCATGAAAGAGGGATTTTTGTTTTCGAGAGGAATTCAAATAATGATAACTACTTAGGGTGTTTAGGGGTTAAATTTCGCATTTTAGGTTTATTAGGCACGTGGAAAAAGACCCAAATACCCTCAAACAATTTTAAAAATGGAAGATGAAAACTGACCATCCTAATTTTTGGCCTCGGCGCGATGCGCCAAGCCACTAAAAAATGGACAACTGGGACCTGGAAAAATGTCGTGACACAGTTCCATCGTGGTAAAGCATTGGGTGCCATTATGTCTACCTCCGCTATGCGCCAACATCGTGCAAAACCCACTGGAAATTGACAAGCAGGAATTTTGCCTTCTTCATGACGTGCCATAATCGCAGAGTCAAACTAGAAATCAACAATTATTATTTGGGTAGCCTACACGATGTGCTAAGGATTAAAATGACGGTGTTTAACGACTAAAATTTAAAATTTCCATAACTTGTTAGCCGGTTATCGGATTTGGGTGAATTTTATATTGTTGGAAAGCTAATTAAATTTCTTACGCAATGGGAGGCTCTACACTGGATATAATGAGCATTTTAGAATTTTTTATATATGAATACTCCTACACTGGGACTTAGATTATGCTAAGGAAATATGAGGTGTTACAATATCTCCCCCTTGAGATCATTCGTCCCCGAATGAAACTAGTTAGGCTGAGGAAAACTGTTAGACTGAGATTACACACTGAATATGTGTATCTGATGCATGGAATGCATGACTGGACTAATTCATGAATGCACAATTGACATAAACATGATGTGCAACTGAAACTGAGCATGATTGATAAAAATCTTAAGAAGATTTGGTACCTTATACTGAATTTTGATTCATGGAGAAGAGGTGGGGGTTCTTGGTCTGCATAGCTGCTTATGCTTCCCAAGTAGCTCCCTCAATGGACTAATTCTGCTAAAGAACTTTGACTAGTGGAACTTCTTTTTTCCTTAGTCTACGAACTTTATGATCAATAATTTCAGCTGGAACTTCCTCTAAGGAAAGACTGTTCTGAATACCTACACTTTCTAAGGGAATAAATACAGCTGGATCACCCATACATTTTTTTAACAATGAGACATGGAACACTGGGTGTACCAAGGCTAAATATGAAGGCAACTCCATCTCGTAAGCTACCTTTCAGAAACGAATGTTAATTTTAAAGAGACCGACATATCAAGGACTGAGTTTTCCTTTCTTGCCGAATCTCCTCAGTTCCTTCATAAGAGATATTTTAAAGAACACAAGATCACCAACCTCAAACTCGAGATCCTTTCTTCTCATATCTGCATATGATTTCTATTGGCTCTGGGAAGACTTAATTCTTTCTCTAATCAACTAAATATTTTCTAACACATCAAACACCAAGTAAGGCCCTACTACTGCAGCCTCACCTACTTCAAACCAACCAATTGGCAATCTACATCTCCTACCATGAGAGTCTCAAACGGAGCCATATGGATACTGGAATGATAGTTTTTATTGTATGAGAATTCAATTAAAGGCAAATGGTCATGACAACTACCTTTAAATCAACAACGCATCCTCTCAGCATATCCTCAAGAGGTTGATTGGTCCTTTCTTCTTGACCATATGTCTGAGGTTAAAAGGCTATACTGAGGTGGACTTTGGTACTAAGACTCTTTTGGAATGCTTTCCAGAACTGAGGGGTAAACTGGGTACCTCTATTAGAGATGATAGATAACGGAATACCATGCAACCTAACAAACTCTGTGACATAAAGATTGACATAGTCCTTGGCTGAGTAAGGGTATGGACTGGCAAGAAATGAGCTGATTTTGTCATGCTGTCTACGATAATCCTTATTGAGTCATGCTGACGATAGATATGAGGCATACCTAGGGCTACAAACTTAGGAATACTAAACTTCTCCATAGGCCCACTACGTTTCTGGTGCTTAACCTTAACTTGCAGACATGTAGAGCACTTAGCTACAAACTCTACAATATCTCTATTCATCCTACTCCACCAATAGATCTCCCATAAATTATGGAACATCTTATGGCCACTAGATGAATAGAGCAGCACGCGCCATGTGCTTCTACCAGAATAGATTACCTTAAATCGTCTATACGAGGTACACACAATCTACCCTGACAATGTAAAACACCATCTCTCTCTTAGGAGAAAACCTCTACTTTTGATCTCTAACTGAAGCTTTCAACTTAATTAGAATGGGATCTCTATCCTAGTTTTCCTTTACCCCTAAGACTAAAGATAACTGTGAGCTACTCTACACCTATACACTACCTTCTACTGAATCGATTAAATGGACACTTAGTTGGGTAAGATGATGGACTTCCCGAGCTATTTTTTTCTTACCATGCTCAGCATGAGCTATACTGCCCAAAGACATTCTACTGAGAGCATCAACCACTATATTGTCCTTGCCCAGATGATACAGAACACTTATGTCATAATCTTTTAATAACACTAACCATCTTCTCTGACGCTAATTAAAATATTTCTTCGAGAACACATAATGAAGGATTTTGTGGTCTGTGAACACATCTGTATGTACCCCATACAAGTAATGTCTGAAAATCTTTAAGTCAAACACTACAGCTGCTAGCTCAAGATCATGAGTCAGATAATTCTTCTTATGACGCTTAAGCTATCTGGTGGACTATTTTTGAAATGTCACATTTTCTAACTGTAAGCTGATAATGGCCTAACCTGAGGTCTATCTTTGAAAACTAAAAGTCACACTAAAGTTGGTTGAACAATTCATCCATTCTAGGAAATGGATATTTATTATTGACTATGACCTTGTTCAACTGACGGTAGTTTATACACATTATAAAAGAACCATCTTTCTTACACACGAATAGAATAGGTGCACCCTAAGGAGAGATGTTGGGTCAGACGAATCCCTTCTCTAGGAGATCCTTTAACTATTATTTTAGTTCTTTGAGTTGAGCAGGAGCCATTCTATATGGCAGAATAGATATAGACTGAGTATCTGGGAGAAGGTCTATTCCAAAGTCGATTTCCCTTTTGGGAGGAACTCTAGGACGATCTTCAACAAACACATATGATAATTCTTTTACTACTAGGACTGACTCATGAATAGAATTTTCTGTGTTAGAGTATTTGACTCGCACAAGATGGTAAATTCACCCCTTCGATATCATCATTTTTGCTCTTAGGTACGAAATTAACTTACCCATAAAAGCTATAGTACTATCCCTCCATTCAAGGACTAGTTCATTTGGAAACTGAAAATGAACTATTCTATTTCTATATTCAACTGAGGCATAGCATGAGTGGAGCTAATCCATGCCGAGAATGACATCAAAATCCATCATCTTTAACTTCACAAGATCAACTAAAGTAAATTTTTAAGCTATTGTGACTAGTTAGTTCTTGTATACCTCCCTGGCTATAATGGAAACACATATTGGGATAGATATTAAAAAGAGATATACTAGAGTTTCGAGACTGGCTCCAAAATTAATAGCTATATATTGAGTTACAAAAAAAGAGAAGCTACAGGGTCTAGTAAATGATAAACATATAAGGGAAAGACCTGCAAAGTACCAGTAACTATGTTAGGTGAATTTTCCTATTATTGGAAGGACTAAAAAGTATATAATCTGTTCAGACGTTGACCACTGGTAGCATTGGAAGTGACACCCTGCTGAGTTGGGCGACCGAATGGAACTGACAACTGATGGGACTTTCCTTGTTGGTGCACATCCCTACCTTTCTGAGAAACTATCCGACACTCTCGAATTTGATGGCTTGGCTTGCTATACCCGAAGCACACATCACTACCCTATCTACACTCACCTTGATAGTGTCTGGCATAAAAGATTGGTACGAGCACTGCTAAAACTAACCTGGGACTTAGATCCTGGTTCCCTATCCTTATTATCATTTATGAATTTGGGTACTAGGGCACTGGATGAAGAAGGTACTGGGCTGAAGACCACTAATGAAACTGAGGACAGTTACCACCTTCTAACTTTGGCTGATTGAATCTAAAACAACCCATCCTAGCTCTCTTGTTCCCTCGTTCCCTCTCCTTAATCTTCTACTCCACTATCTGTTAGGCATAAACCATCATCCTAGAAAAGTCTATCTCACTAATCAGCATTGCAGTCTTACACTCTTTTAACACACTATTAGACATGCCAGACATAAACTTACTTATCTTGGACCTATTGTCAGCTGCCATATAAGGATAATATCTAGCTAACTAAGTGAACTTGAGAGAATACTACCTCACACTCATGTTTCCTTGCTCAAATTAATAAACTCAAACACTTTGCCCTCTCTCAACTCTGACTGGAAAGGATCTATCCAAGAAATCCATGGAAAACTTTTCCCATTCTATAGGCCCTACATCAAAGCCTCTATCTACTTTCCACTACTTAAACTAAGTATGGGCTACATCCTATAGTTTATATGTAGCCAACTTGGTACTCAAAATACACATCACCCCCATACCATCCGTTACCTTCTAAACCATATCTAAGAATTCCAATGGATCTTCTTTAGACTTAGATCACATAAAAGAAGGAGGATTCATTCGAGTGAAATCCCAAATTCTAGTTGCAGCAGTATTGGCCACTAGGTTGGCCAGAACAGCATTTACCCATTCATTTTTTGCTGCTACGGAGTTTGATAGAGTAAAAAAATTCAACCCTAAATTTTTGTGAGAGACAGTCTCGTCCAGAGGATCTACCTAGATGGACTGAGGGGCTGGCTGAGTTCCTATTCTTCTTTCGTTCTTCTTGTAAGGCATATTCTATAAATGAAAGAACAAAATGTATTAGACTGTGAGTTTAACTCGAGCTCATGCTCAATCGCACGACATGAATAGTTGAAAGAAGGGAAATTTCTTCTAAATGCCTTATAGCCTCTCGTTCGTAAGTGTGGCGCGCTACACACGCATGTACACGACTCTACTCGATATGTATTTTAGACTTCATAGGACACTTTAAAACCCTAGGATCGGATACTAAGTTTGTAATGACCTGAGACTATCCCCTAGCCATTACACGGTGCTTGCAGTCCCAAACTACTACAAGCTAACCCATGAGCTGGTAGCTACTGTGAGCATTGAATAATATAATCATGAATTGCGGAAGAATAACTGAAGTGCCATAAGGTTTTAAATATCTGAATTCAAATTGAAAAATAAATCTAGAAAAATGACTATCTGAATCTGATAAAGTACTGATAAACTGAACAACTATCTGACTGTAGTATCTGAAAAGCCTATAAGACCGACTGACTGAGAGTTGATGGAACAGGCCCCAACTAACTCTACTGACTACTAAAATAATGATATGAAATAAGATATCCTATTCTCGGATGATGAGGACTTACCACTGCTACTGTAATATTGAGGATCTGATAGACTAAGTGTGATTTGAGAACTTAGCATCAGCACCTATGATAGGAGACATCATAGCACAAAAGAAAGGTATGTGATCAGTACTTTGAATGTACTAGTTTGCTAAATAAGGTAGTTTAACATGCAAGGTTTCATGAATAGGAGTAATGATCTATCTGAATATAAATAAAGCATGGAATATTGAATAGAGAACATGAAATATGTAGATACTGAACATACATGGATGTCTGTAAAATACTGAAAATACGTGAAAATCTATAGACACTGAGAATGCATGACCAAGAATATGATATGAACTGAATGAAAACTACAAATTGAAATACTGAAAATAACTTAAATGTGTATGCTTTTGTCAAACAACACTAACACTGAATAACTGAGCTGGGACTATAACTAAGACTATATATGAGACTATGGGAGGTATCATATAATTGACATTCCCTAATTTGATCTAATCAGGGTCCAACTTGTAACCCTAGTTGGAATGGTGTTAATACTGTGCCAGGGGTACTAATATTGGGTGTGTGGATCCACTAAACTAATATCATGTCCAAAGGACTAAGGGTGTCAATAATGAATTGACGGGTGACCCCTGTGAGATAGTCAAGCCTAATCTGACAGCTGACTACTCATATCCTACGCTGGCTACGTAGTTCTAGAGTATAGGGACTGCTACAAACGACTTTGCCTGTCTGACGGGGAAGCAACCTTATCTACACTCGGTCGATGCTAAATCCTATTCCTAACTGAATGACACTGAAATACTTGACTATTCTTAATTTAACAGACTATTCTGATAATGCTCATGATATAATCTGAAGTTATTTTGAAGATACTAAGATAACATTAAATAAAAAACTAAGGTTTCAGGCATTCAATACCCCAGGACTCAAAACAATAGTAGTAGAATGACATTAAAACATTGAATGACATCGCATGAAGACTCTTATTAAAAAAAATTGCTCTTGTAGACATTTTGTCAAACACTTATAGTTCATGATTTAAAATAATCATAGAATTACTAAAGAACCGGCATAATTGACATGAAATTATCATGGAAATACTAAGTCATGATTTAATTCAACAAATGATAACACTAAAACATGAGGAATCAAATAACAACAATAACTTAATTAAAACATAGTATTAAATCAAAGTTCATGGAGATTAATGGATCAAATCGTGATTTAAAATTAAATAACTTAAAAAGATCATAACTTTATAATTAAAAAGATTAATTGAGCTTCATAGATGAAAGGAATCCATGGATGAACATCTAACATACCTTGAATAATGAATTTGAGAGAATTCTTTAGAAATTGCCTTGAATTTGAGAGCTAGGTTTTCTTGTTCTTGAAAGAGGGATTTTTATTGTGAGAGAAATTGAAATAATGATAACTAATTAGGTTGTTTAGGGGTTAAATTTTGTGTTTTAGGTTAATTAGGGTACTTGAAAAAGATCCAAATACCCTCAAATGAATTTAAAATAGAAGCTAAAAACTGACCATCCCAATTTTTAGCCTTGGCACGACGCGCCACTATCGTGCCAAGCCATTGGAAAATGGACAACTGGGACTTGGAAAAATATCACGATGTGGTTCCATCAAGGTAAAGATTTTGGAGCCATTTTGGCCACCTCCGCTATACGCCAATATCGCGAAAACCCTCTGGAAATTGACAAATAGGAATTTGGCCTACTCTGCAATGCGCTATGATTGCGGAGTCACACTAGAAATTAACAATTGTCATTTGGGATACCTACGCGATGTACTGAGGGTTAAAATGATGGTGTTTAATGATTAAAACTTAAAATTTCCATAACTTCGTACCCATTAATTAGACTTGGGCGAATTTTATATTATTAGAAGGCTAATTGAATTTCCAATGCAATGGTAGGCTCTAAATTGAAAATAATGAGCATTTCAGAAATTTTAAATATGAATAATCCTATATTGGGACTTAGATTATGCTAGGGAAATACGGGGTGTTTCAGTTGAGAATGGGATAATAGCTATTTGAAGGTGAAAGATTTGATAAAGAATGGGCAGTAAAATGTCTAGATACTAAAAGAATTATTTTCTCAGGACATGGTGGCTCATATATTGTAGAATATGACTATTTAGAAAGATTCAGTACAGCAAGATAAGGAAGTATGGACACTAGAGGAAAGGGGGACGTTCAGTGTTAAATCTGCATGGCAATACCAGATAGAGAAAAAATTCTAATGAGTTCTACAAAAATATTTGGATAAAAGGTTTACCTTTCAAAATAATATTCGGTATGCCTAGAATATGGAAAGTTAATATTGCAGTTGATCATACTATCAAGAGATGGGGAGTGGAAGGCCCTTCTATGTGTTGGTGTTGTCATAATCTAACATAGGAGACAATGGATCATGTGCTGCTGAGTTTTGATTATGCTAATAGACCTTGGTCCTATTTTTCTTCTTTTGCAGGGATTGATATATAGGGATTAAGTCTGAGGAATAAAATATATGCATGGTGGAATACAAATGTAAAGCCAAGAGAAAAAAAGTACTATAGAGCAGTGCCAGCTATGATAATATGAAAGATTTGGAGATGAAGGAATGCATTGAAACATCATAGTAAAGGAGCATTAGTACATAAGATGATAATGAATATTACAAGACATTTGAGAATATTACTTAAAGTGAGAAAGCCTACACTAGATTTGTCAGGAGAATTGACAGGCATTATGCAACAGTTAAATTAGTCGAAACTTAGAATTAAGGTTATAACTATTCTTTTGTAGGATCCATAAGATAGATGGGTTATGTATAATACTGATGGCATTTCACAGGGCAATCTAGGGAAAAGTACTTGGGCTTTTTGCCTAAGATATGAACATGGGGACTTAATGCATTTAGAAGAGGAAACTATTAAGAATGCCACTAGTATGAAAGAAAAAGCATTAGCCATTTTGAATGCAACCAAACATTGCAACATATCAACTCATAACAGAGTGATCATTCAGACCGACTCACTAACTATGAAGCAGATATTAAGCAAAGAATGGAAAATACTATAGAAGGTAGAAGATATGATAATGTAAACGTGGAGATTACTTTGAAACAAGCAGGTGCAGATAGTACATATATACAAAGAGGGTAATTAGCTAGCTGACTATTTAGCTAATATAGAAGTGGAACATAATTCAATCACATATACAATATTTAGTCAACTATCTAGGATGGCTAAAAGGATCCTCAATAGTGATAAGTATCAGTCATCTTATCTGAGGCTAAAAATTACACATAATTACAAAGACTGGACAGGCTAATATAGATTTTTCACTTCTATACAATTCCTAGATGGGAAACAAAAAAAGGGAAATGCTACTTAGCCAAAGTAACCAGTCAACAAAATGGAATCTTAGTAGATCAGAGGGTCGATGGTTAGATGGTTATCATATACAGCTTGGGATCTTGACATCATCCACTTACCAGTGGGTCCAAGAATCTCATTATCTCCCACCCTTCTATAACTTGTTAACAAAAGATATGTTATTGGGTAGTTCACTTAGTAGAATTAACAAAAAAAAAAGAACAAGCATACCAGGAATGCATGTCAGGCCTAAGAGTAGTGGACCCTGTAATTTTGGTACCAAAAAGATGTTCACACACCTTATAACTGGAGTTCTCAGCCTATTCACATAGAAAGATCAAGTTGAACAAGCAGAATATATATATTCTAAAGGAAAGAGAAAGGAAACAACCTACTCTTGTAACTGGAGAAGCTTCCAACTTAGTCACACCAAGGAACGAAATTGATGACCCAAAGGAGCATCTTGAATTGATGAATGATGAACATATCCATAGAAAGAGGGGAAGAGGCAAAGAAAATTTTAGGGGAGCTTCTCTTAAGTCATTTAGGAAACCATATTATTTTTGTATACTTTTTAATGAACCAGGTTTTGGTTTGGGCCTACTCAGTCTTGTTTTTTGTTTTTGTTTTGGGGTTTGTTTCTAGATGGGTTGGTCTATTTTTGTATTGTTAATTTGATTATTAATAAAATATAAATTAAACCAAAAAAACCATGCATCCTCATATCAAAGAAGTCCCACTCACTTAGATAAAGTATGCATGTTAATGCAGGGACCATTATGAGATACTCACACTCATAAAAAAGTTCCACAATGTGTACAGAATACCATAGGCTTACCCTTATTTTCTTTACCTTAGTTTTTGGACAGTCAGGTTAGAATAACAATAGGACTTTTACTCGTGTTGTAATGTTGGCTAGGTTGCTAGTATGGTTCATATGGTATTTAGAAACTACAACACCTTTGCACTATAATTACTTTTTACAGTCCACTTCTTAACTAATTTTCTTTTATCGGCCCTTATTTCGCCCTTTTTATTCTTTTATTGAACATTAAGGTTGGGTGTGATTTCTTTTATTCTCTCTTTTTTCTCTTTGATTTCTCTTCTTTTCCCTTTTTTTCTTTCTTTTAAACACACTCAACCCTACTTTCTTTTCTCTTATTTGCACTCATTATTCATGCACACCTTAAATCATGCACCCCTACAATAGCCACTCTCAATATAGGTAATTTTCCTAAGTTAAGGTGCATAATTTCCAAGGAGGATTAAGGCCAAAATAGGTTTATTACGAAAAAAATTTGTAGGTGAAGTGGTGTAAACAAGAAAATCGGTCTTTAAGGCTCAAAATTTGGATCAAGAAATTCTAATTCGCATTTGTTTGGTCATTTAGGTTAAAAGTGGACTACTTTGAAGAACAGCCTGTGATCCTTTCCTAACTAACTATCATACTACATAGGCTTGACTAACTATGCATTCTGCATACAAAGGGAACTAAGTAGTATCTCACACACAATAGGCACAGGGTTATATCACACATTCTGTCTATCTGGATAGTGCAATTGTTAACTACAGTTTTCATGTTCCTAATCATAATTCCATAACTATATTTAAAATGGTCATATATCTTTATCACACATAGTTCAAAATTTTTTTAGAGGGGTATTATTTTTCACAAACAAAATTTATTTAAGCACAATCAAAAAAAATATATTAACTTCTTTAGGTACTTTTTTCCTAGTTAACCAAAATCACAGAACAACAAAACAAAAACACCTTATTAAAAAATTTTATTTTACGCATGCCAGTTCTATATTAATACCACAACCAAAAGGTAAAGAAGCTCAACAATAATAACCCATGGTGGCATGGTGTACCCCCACCCCCAGAAAAAATTGTATGCACTGTCCCCAGTGTATCTATAATGTAAATACAAGGGTGAAGACATACCTGGGCACTCAAGGTGTCAACTCATGCAGTGTTAGTATGGAGGGCTCAGAACGGGCTCTACTCTTATTAGTAGTAGTGGTCTCGGCGGTGATCGGGATACTCACATCAATAGTGGCATTAGCTGTGGCCAGTGCACTTAATAGTTCCTCTAGTAGCAGAGTGATGTCAACAACTCGAGAGCTACCAGCTCTCGCCGGCATTCACAGACCTTAGTTTGTCATCCAATTTAGCAACACACTGGATAATTTCACAGCCACAATCTTCTACACTTTGCTTATTTTTTAAATTTTTCCTCTTCCTAGCTCTCTTCTTCATAGAGTTAGAGCCTTTAACTAGTCATATACTGGGTATCTCCTCCTTCTTAAGAATATTCTTAATAATAGGTATAGAGGGAAAGGGTCTTGCATATAGATCCTTAATAGCAGCCCAAAGTGCATAAAGCTCCTCATGTATCCCCTTTAGATCTGGGGAATGTACATCTGACAACTTCTGGTTAATCTGCCTCTTAAACTCATCAAACTGGGTCTATATTCCTCGCATCTTACTCTTAATCTCTCGCTACACCCATGGCTTCTTCCCACTATTTTTTTCAAAATAATTCTCAATATTTTTAGCACCTCATTCAAGAAGATTTGCAGAACTAAGGCATAGCTTGTAGGGGATAGCATGGCCATAGGGGGTAGAGTTAGAGTCTAGGATATGCCTCCTACGTAAAATGTCTGGGGCTCAGACTAGGTCATCTCAGTAGGGGTATCGCCCATATTAGCGAGCATCAGAGTACCAATACTAGGACCACCATCCTAGAATGCCTCTTTAAGAAATATGTCTCGTACCTTCATAGCCTTAGAGATAGGTTTTGGAACATCATGAATTTACCCTAAGTCTATTGTACCTCGTGAATGGATGAACTAGTAAACCCCTAGAATCTTTGGTACTCCCATATTTAGACATATTTGTGTCAACAAGCATGGAAACTCCATGGGTATTTTAATACTTATCAACTGATCGCGAATCTTCCTTGGTATCCTCTTAGTTACCGCAATCTCGTAGCCCTCTATGATGCCCGTGATAAGGGCTGCTCCATCTTGACTCAATAAATTATCCCCATATATGGGACTCAAACTATGGTGAATAAGAGTCTACTAAACCTTCACCACAAAATTCAAATTACCCTTTGTAATCCAGGATAAAGAGGCAACACCTCCAACTACCAGAAGAGCCTCCTCCCACCCCGCAAAAATTATACAAGCCATCCAATGGAAGTGAGTAAGATTTTTCTTTGACCTAATCTATTTTTATTTCATCTTCCACATATCATCTAATTGTTATTCAATCTCAGTTGTGTTTGCCGGTAATTGGAATTTCAGCTTATAAAAGAATCTAGAAATTGTCAAGGTGGAGATGTTGACCTAAAACCTCTAATCATAATATCTACACATGGATCACCACCTATCCATAGTTTCACCTTCAGATATTACCTGTTAAGCTCCATCTAATATTCAGCATAGAACTCACATACTAATTCCTGGTTGTACTGTCCCAAAGCACTGGTCATCCACTCAAAGTTGTATTGCCTGAATTAGGCATCAAAATTAGGCATCTCAAACATTCCAATGTTGGTTAGCTTTCTCTAAAAATATATCCCTCTCTGTTGTTTTGTCATGGAAGGATTGATGGAAATGTTCTACTCATATAAGGCCAATATTTTGGGTACCCCCACCATTCAATAATGGGCACCGGAGTGGCCTCTATTTATAGTAGTGCAACAAGTGGTGGTGGTGGTGGAGGTGTATCTTAATTGGTGCATCACTCAACTCATTGTCTTCTTCCTCTATATTTTCAAACCCCTTATTTTTGGACGTACCATCTTCCCTCCTATTTTCCTCCTCGGGCCAATCTCCGCATTATCATTACCTGTATTGTCCTCTTCATATTAGAATGGTGGGTAGGGTGGTGACTGGCTAGGATTTTCATCCTTAGCCTAGACCATTAGGGGGTGATTTCCTTTATAATATCTTTGGCACCTCTGTATAATTTCTCTCTTATCTCCTCTGCCCCTTCGATAGGGTATTCCACAACCAACCCACATGATGATTCGTTGCTAGTGGGTTCATTCTTGAGATGATTAGTGGGGGATGGGGCATTTTTTCTAGGAGTTTACTTCCTTATGGAGTCATTCTTTGGTGCCATGGGTACCTAAAAGAAATACATATGTTAGTACATTCTAGGGAAAGGAAAGAAAAAACAAAAAATCTAACAAAAACTATCACAAGTCTTATAGGTACTAGGTACCTAATGAGTTAGAGTATGACTTGTTACCATTGGTAATGAGTAAGGACCACTATTTGTTCGGTAAGACTACTCAAAAGGAATAGTCACTGGTCAGGTAACGAGTCCTCCTAACAAATTTCCTATATTAGATGACGACTTATTACCAACACTCGTTATCTAACCAGAACTATGTCCCTTGTCTTACCCTTCCCAGTCATCACAAATCCTCACCACGAGACGTATAGTGAGACAATGACTTACGGTGTGAGTTGTTATGACAACAGAGTCTTAACTTATTCTTGTACCCATGTTCTAAGTGACTATGAATTATGCAAAGATTTATTAGGTCTCCCTACGTGTCATTATGAGTCTCATACTCACTGGGGTCATGAGTGTCTGAAGGGTTGAACTTCGACTATACAATCCCAACACATCTACATGGTCATATAAACTTCAACAACTCCTAATTCATTCCCACATTATTTTAGCACAAAATTCCTTATACTCCTATTTTTAGGCACACTTGTCATTTTTGTCATGAACAAAAGGTTTCAATAATGATAAAAACAACTAATAACAAGGAAGCCACAAAATTTCTCGTAACTTTAAGGATCACTTTATGAGATAAACAATTTAACCCATACACTTACTAGATTCATACTTTGGATTACCTAAAAATTAATACATAGTTTCCCTAGTTCTTAAGAGCTCTACTTTGGGAATTTGTTTGATTCTTTGGTTATAATGACCGGAATGATATTTGAATATTGGTAAGGTGTAGTTGATCGATTTTGAGAATGGAGAGAGTCTTGGATATTTCAAATTGAAAGAGGATTAATATTGGGAGTTAATTCCCATTTAACATGTCGATTTTTTATCAGGTCAACTTGAAAGGCCCGCGATGTCGGGCCTAATAAGAAGTAGATCGTAATGATTCATTACTCCTTGTATCAAATCATAGACTCCCCCTATTATGACTGGAACTTTACTTGGGTATCCATTCATAACAACTCAATATGATGATTCATTGTCACGGACAACGACTCATTCGGAGAGTCTTTATGACTCTAGAGACCAAATACATGAGAGTAGTATAAGCTCCATCTTGCTACAATTCTGGTAACAAGTAATGATAAGTTATAATAACTCTAGAGGTGAGTCGTGTCGCCTGGAACCAAATAATTTTTATTGTTTTTTTCTGCAATCTCCATCCCTACACACTAAATAAAGAAGTTACCCTATAGTAAAATAAGTGCAAAATATAGGTTTCCTCTCACATGGTGCTTAATTTAACATCATTGCATGACATATCTAGGTTGGTTAAGCATATTTCACCAACTATCCTATAGGATGCCTCCCATGAAGCGCCTAATATAACGTCACAACATGATGTAGTTTCCTTGGTTTCTCAAATTTCACCAAGGTCCATATCATCACATAGTTTTATATCATGTGGTTTCCCATATAATGCTTAACTCGCTACCCATTATACTGAAAAGGGGATGTACCATCACCCTCCAGCTCGATAGCACCATCTGCGAATACCCAAACCACGGCGAATGGTCCATACCTCCTAGACTTAAGCTTGCCAGGAAACAAGAGAAGTCTTAAATTATATAACAAGACTAAATCACTAACACCATTTTCTGGATTTTCTTGTCATGATACAATTTTACAATAACTTTGTACATAGAAGAACACTCATATGCATGGATTTGAAATTCACACAACTCATCACCTTGGTCAACCTCAATGTAGCTGTATCATGCCACTCTAAATTTAGCTTTTTTAACGCCTATAGTACTTTATGCTCAAGTTTAATTGGGAAGTGCCATGTCTTGCCTTACATAAGTTGATATGGGAAGGCACCTATGGGAGTCTAAAAAAATATTTGGTAGGACCACAATGCATTATCCAATTTGCTAAACTAGTCAGTCCTGTTGGGATTCACAGTCTTTGCCAATACAGACTTGTTCTCTCTATTGGAGACCTCAACCTGCCCACTTGACAGAGGATGGTAAGGTATTGCCACTTATTCTTAACACAACATTTCTCAAGTAGGGACTTAAAAAATTGATTGAGACCCACCATCATTAATTATCACTCTTGGGGTGTCAAATCAAGAAAAAATATTTTTCTTCAGAAAGGCAGTGACACTTCTACCTTCATTATTGGGGAGCATTACCTCTTAAACACATTTAGAAACATAGTTAACCACCACAAAAATATACCTCATTCTATAGATGGTCATGAATGGCCCCATAAAATTGATCCCCCATACATAAACAACTCTAACTCCCAAAAGGTGTCATAGTGAGTTCTTCGTATCGTGAAATGTTGCATTGACACTGACATTTGTCACAGGCTTGCGTATAGTCATGCCTATCCTTGAAGAACGTTGGATAATAATAACTATACTATAGAATTTTGTGGGCTATGTGATTCAACCATGATTACCCCCAACTGGTGATGAATGACAAGACTCATGGATGCTCATCATCTCTACCTTAGGAATACATCTACGAATCACACCATCCACACAAATCTAAAAAAAAATTAAGGCTTATCCCATAAAAAAATCCTTATCTCATGCATAAACATCTTGTGTAGTTTGAAGGATAAGTCTTCTGGAACAAGATCATTTGCCAAATAATTGGCAAAATAAGCAAACCAAGGGATTAAGTCTTGAGATGCTGCCAAGACCTGCTCATCTAGAAAAGTATTATCTATCTCAAGCTCATCCCCTATTTCTACATTGCCTCATCCTCAAGGTGAGACAAGTGATCCACAACCTAGTTTTCTGTGCCCTTCCAATCTTTAACCTAAAATTTGAATTCATGCAGCAATAGGACCCAATGTATCTATCTCAACTTGGCATACTTTTCCGATATAAGAAACCTCAAAGCTTCATGATCTATATGGATTATGACTTTGGTCCTAATAAAGTAAGTCCAAAACTTTCAAAGGCAAAAAGAACCCCAAGTAACTCCTTCTAAATAACTGTATAATTTTTCTGTATAGGGTTTAGCGCTTTGCTGACATAATAGATCGGGTAGTGGATAGTTTCATGCCTCACTCCAAGGACATCACCCAAGGCCACTCTACTAGCATCAAATATCACCTCAAATAATAAAGACCAATTAGGGGAAACAATAAAAAAAGTTTAAATCAACTGCTCCTTAAAGATCTCAAAGGCCTTAAGACATGCATCATCAAAAAATAAATATCACCTGCTTCTCTTAAAGCTTGCAAATAGGATTAGAAATTTTAAAGAAGTCCTTGATGAACCACCTATAGAAGCCAACCTGACCTTAAAATCTTTAGATACCATGGACTGAGACTAGAGGAGGTAATTTTTTAATCACCTCAATCTTTGATCTATCCATCTTTATACCCAATTTTGAGATTTTATGCCCAAGAACAATACCATACTTTACCATAAAGTGACACTTCTCCCAAATTAACACTAGGTTGTACTCCTCACACTTATGGAGTTCATTGGCTAAATGGGACAAATAGTCACCAAAAGAGTCCCCAACTACTGAAGAATCATCCATGAAGACCTCGAACATGTCCTTCACTGTGTCATAAAATATAGACACCATACATCTATGAAAGGTGGTGGGATCATTGCATAATACCATGACATCCTCTTCAACTAAAAAGTCCTATAAAGGCAGCTAAAGGTAGTCTTCCCTGATCCTTTGGAGCAGTCAAAAAATAATTTTAACTTGACTACCCATCTATAAAATAGTACCAACCCCTGCCTACAAACCTGTCTAGCATCTAATCTATAACAAGCATAGAGAAGTGGTTCTTTTGAGTCCAAGTGTTTAGCTTTCTATAATCCATGCACACTTGCTATCCAGTAATAGGTATCATGGGCATAAGTTAATTCTTCTCATTTGGGACCAAGTGATCCCACCCTTTTTAGGAACATATTGAACCGAGCTAACCCACTTGCTATCTATAATAGGGTAAACCACTCCAATAGCTAACCACTTAATAATTTATTTCTTCATAACCTCCTTTATAGGAGGATTAAATCTATGCTTATACTCAATGCTAGGAATGTAATCTGGCTCAAGCTATATTTTTTAGGTACAAAAACCTGGTGGATCGGCATAATATCTGTAATGGTCTATCTAATGGCCCTCTTAAATCTATACAACATTTTATAGTAATGCCTCAACCTATGTTTCCATCAAGTCAGTAACAATAATGATTGGGAAGGTATTGTAGACCCCAAAACATGCATAGTGCAAGTGTGATAGGAAGGCCTTCAACTTCAAGACTAGTGGATTCTTAATAGATGGTCGATTCGGGGGAGTGGTTCTATTCTTTAAATCAAGATAAAGCATAATAAATATGGAAATATAACTAAAAAATCTGAAATATACTAAACTCACAAGTCTTGATAAAACAGTACTAAAAATCTAGATACAAAATCAAAAGTCTAAACCAAATCTAGTAGTCCGACAAGCCTCTACTAACTTAATTTAGAGAGCCACCGAGATAGCCCCAGCTGACTTAAACTGTCTAAAATGAATACTAAATTATCTACTAGATAAAAAGTAAATCGGAATAGCTAAGTCCTTGAACTATGAGGGCTTTCCAACGGTAGAGATATAGATAATATGCTCAAAAGTCATTTAGGATGCTAAGACTGAGCACCTGAACCTACATTATGAGACAATGTAGGACATAGACGTATATGTGTATCAGTACTTTGATGATGTACTGAGTATATTGGGGTGAATGCAATAAGTAAATAATATCGTCACAATTTAAAAAGAAAATCATTTATGCTAAATGTATATGACTCACATGGGATTGAGTAAGCTGAAATATGAAGACCATAAATCATGAACAACAAAGCATATAATTAAATCTTGTGAGCCATTACATTCAGTTCTAAAATCTGTTCTTACTGAAAGGTGCTACATTATATTACCAATTTTTAAGGGAAATACTTTCTCTCAAGACTTTAAGAATCTTAAAACCATAGCTTTCAAAACATATGCTTTTATCTTAAGGCTTTACACCAATAGACCATTTTAAGAGTAGGGAACATCTTATTGGGAGGTTCTTCTACCCAATATACACCATGTGAGCATTCATAAAGTCCCACATCTTGGCCCCATTGGGTAGGGATATTCAAGCCTTTCCATCGGAATAGAACTTCTTATCATATGTGATCACAAACTTAGTCATCCACATAGAAGTGGCAATAATCTTAATCCTACGGTGGCACGTAGTTCTAAGGCATAAAACCTTGGTAATATACCAATCTCGGTGTGAAATACTACTTCCATTCTTATGCTCAGGATCTTAAGAAATACACTTCAAAAATATAGCACAAGGGTTTACAAGAAAACCAATTATGCTCTAAAAAGTTCAAATCTTTATGGAAAATTTGAGAATAATCTCATCTTAGGGTGGTCATAGCACAAACAATCCTAAAACAGTAATATTAATTAGGGCTTAAAGACCCATGCATCAAACTCATGTTAAAACAGCATAATGCTCATGCTTGATAATGTAGATATTGATAAATCAACTCAAAATCTGGAAATTTAAGCATTATCCATGAAATTAGGAACATAACCATGGAATTTAACTTTTAAATCATTGTGAATCTCATAGTCTTGTAAATAACAATAATGGGTATAAACCCTAACTTGAATTTCATGGAAAATCATATAAATTTCAGTAAAATCTGAATTTAAAATAAGTTTTGGGCATAGGGATGAAAGGATTATCCTTGTTCATACACCACATACCTTAATTTTTTTTATCTTTGATGAAAAACTTGAATGTTTGATTCCTATTAATGCCTTAAAGATGAATTCTT
The DNA here is from genome assembly GCF_002878395.1 of Capsicum annuum. Lineage (NCBI taxonomy): Eukaryota > Viridiplantae > Streptophyta > Magnoliopsida > Solanales > Solanaceae > Capsicum > Capsicum annuum. The sequence goes on along the minus strand of NC_061119.1, from coordinate 134,478,152 downwards.
AGAGCCATTGTATTAGGAATCCTCGATCTTGAATTTCTTTGGAGAATTAATGGAGGAATTTGGATTTCTTAGAGAGAAAATTTGCTGAACTAGTGTTCTACTTGAGAGAGATTTGATGAAAAGTGGATGTAAAGTGCTTTAAAAGGTTTTAATTCATTGTTCAAGATGGATTAGAGGCTGAGAGAATGACCAAAATATCCCCTTTAATCTTTGAAACAAAACTAAAAAAATGCTTTTTGTGAACTGGATGGCCACTGCGACGCGCCACTGTCATGATGGCTCACAGAAAGTGGACGAACGGGAATTGGGCTTTCACCACGAAGCACCACAATCATGGAGCACTTTATTTTGTTATTGTGACCACTGGCGCGACACACCAGTATCGTGAGGTCTCACTGGAAATTGCCAAATGGGAAATTGGGCCTTTCCGTGATGCGCCAAAGTCACCGAGTCTCACTAGAAATTGACAATTGTGATTTTACGCTTCTCCGCAATGCGGTAAGGACCCAAATCACAGTGTTTTACAGTAGGAACTTAAAATAGTCATAAGTTCTTTCTTGGTTATTGGATTTAGGCAAATTTATATCGTTGGAAAGCTTATTTAATTTCACATACAATAGGAGGTCTAAATCTGAAGAATTCCACACAAAATAAGTAGTATTCATTTTGGAAGCTATCCCTTAACATTTTACAAACGAATTTAAGCTAGGAAGATCTTGGGGTATTACAATATCTCCCCCTTAGAAATATTCGTCCTTGAATGTTGCTAGTTAGACTAAGAACACTAGCGAAATCTGAAGCTATAAGTTATTATCCACAACTAAACTAAACAGAGCAATTGAATATAAATCATTCTAAGCTTCTGAGTTATTCTGTGAGTGCATCAACTTACATAAGTAAAACTATATAGTTGAATCTATGATTAGAAAAGAATTGAATTAATGAAGAGTATTACCTTCAACTAAATATGGGTTTATAGAGAAGAGGTGAGGGTATTTGGCTTGCATATCTTTTTCTACTTCCCAAGTGGCGCCCTCAACCAACTGATTCTGCAAAAGAACGTTGACCAAGGAAACTTCTTTATTGCTTAGTCTACAAATCTGATGATCTAAAATTTTGACTGGAATCTCTTTGTATGAAAGGTTGTTCTGAATATCTGAGCTTTCTAAAGAAACTACAATAGTGGAGTCACTGATGCACTTCTTAAGCATAGCGACATGGAATACAGGATGAACGACTGACAAGTCTGCGGGCAAATCAAGCTCATAAGTTACTCACCTAACACGACTCAGAATTCTATAAGGGCCAACCTAATGGGGACTAAGCTTCCCCTTCTTGCAAAATCTCTTCACCCTTTCATGGGTGAAATCTTTAGATACACTAAGTCACTAACGTCAAACTCAAGGTCCCTTTTTCTTACATCTGCATATGATTTCTGATGCCTCTAGGTTATTTTCAATCTTTCCCTTATCAACTTAACTTTTTCAATAGCTTCATATACTGCATCAGGCCTAATCAAAGCGGCCTCATCCACCTCAAACCAACCTATGGATGATCTAAATCTCCTTCTATAAAGAGCCTAAAATGGGGCCATCTGTATGCTAGAATGGTAACTGTTATTATAAGCGAACTTAATCAATTGCAAATGCTTATGCCAACTACCTTTGGAATTAAGAGCACATGCCGTCAACATATCTTATGTTGTTTAGATATTCCTCTCTACTTGACCATCTGTCTGAGGGTAGAAAGATGAACTAAGATGAACTTGTGTACCAAGACCCTTTTGAAAAGCTCTCCAATACTAGGAAGTAAACTGAGTATCCCTATCTGAAATGATGGACAAAGGCACTCCATGCAATCTGACTAACTCTCGGATATACAACTTAGCGTAATCAAAAGTTGTATAAGACATGTGAACTAGTAAGAAATGCTACGACTTTATTAATCTATCTACAATAACCCAAATTAAATCATGATGATGATGCAAATGGGGTAAACCAGTCACAAAATCATTATTCACTCTTTCCACTTCAAAGTGGGGCTACCAAACTCTTGCAACGTACCACCAGGTCTTTGGTGCTCTACCTTAACCTATTGAAAAGTTGCATAAATGGCCGCAAACTCAGCTATGTCTCTCTTCATACCACTCCACCAACAGATCTCCATCAAGTCGCAGTACATCTTGGTAGAAACTGGATGAATAGAATAACGTGCACCATGTGCTTCTGCCATGATATGTTGTCTCAAATAATCAACACTTGGCACACACAATCTACTATGGTATCTCAACACGCCATCTCCTACTTGGGAGAAAACCTCTACCTTTTAATCTTTAACTGACTTCTTCAATTTGACCAAACTTGAATCCATATCTTGTTTCTCCTTTACTTTCAAAACTTGGGAAGATTTGGCACTACTTTGAACCCAAAAATTCCCTTCAGCTGAATCCACCAACCTAACACCCAATCTAGCCAAATAATGCACTTTATGAATTAACTCTTTCTTATCATTCTCCACATGAGCAACACTGCCCATAGATAATCAACTAACGGTGTCTACCACTATATTGTCCTTGCCTGGATGATAGAACATATTCATATCATAATACTTTAATAGTTCCAATCACCTTCTCTAATGCAGATTTAACTCTCTCTGAGTAAACACATCAGTAAGCTCATGTGATCCATGAACACAACAACATGCACTCCATTCAAATAATGTTTCCAAATTTTCAAAGCAAACACAAAGCAGCTAATTCAAGATCATGGGTTTGGTAATTTTTTTTGTGAGGCTTAAGTTGTCTATAGGCATAAGATCTGACCTGACCCCTCTGTATCAACACACAATCCAAACCAACTCTTGAGGCCTCATAATAAAAAAAAAACAAAACCATCTGTACCATTGGGTAACGCTAAGACTAGGGTTGAAGTGAGTTGAGTCTTTAGCTCATGAAAACTCTTCTCACAGGAATCTAACCAATGGAACTTAACTTTCCTTTGGGTCAGTCAAGACATAAGGTATGCAATAGATGAGAAACCTTCAACAAAATGGCAGTAATATCTAACTTAACTCAATAAACTCCTAATGTTTAATGGAGAAATGGGTCTGGGCTAATTTCTTACGGCTTCTGTCTTTTAGGGATCAACTCTAATGCCATCAGCAAAAATAATATTATTGACAAATGCTAATGATATTAGCAAAAATTCACTCTTACTGAATTTGGTAAACAATTTGTGATCTCTAAGAGTTTGCATGATAATTCTATGACAATCTACTTGATCATCATCACTGCAGGAGTACACAAGGATATCATCTATGAATACTATGACAAACATGTCTATATACATTTTGAAATCTCGGTTCATGAGGTCAATGAAATCTACTGGGGCATTCGTAAGCCCAAAAGACATGACTAAAAACTCAAAATGACCATAACGGGTCCTGAAAGCTGTCTTTGGAATGATGATAGCCGGATGTAAGGTCTATCTTTGAGAAATAACTTGCACCTTAGAGTTGATCAAATAAGTCATCAATTCTAGGAAGAGGATATTTGTTCTTGACTGTGACCTTATTTAGCTGATGATAGTTAATGCACATTCACTAAGAACTATTTTTCTTTGGCATGAATAGGACGGGAGCGCCCTATGGAGAAACACTAGGCCTTATGAAGCCTTTATTTAAAAGATATTTGAGTTCCTATTTCAACTACTTCAGCTCTACAGAAGACATGTGATATGGAGGCGTAGAAATAGGCTAAGTATCTGGGAGAAGGTCAATACCGAATTCTATTTCCCTATCAGGAAGTACCCCTGGGGGATCTTTTGGAAAAAATCAGGAAACTTATTAACTATACTGACTGACTGAATTGTTAGAGTCTCAGACTTTGTGTCTTTGACTCGAACTAGATGGTAAATGCAACCTTTGGAGATCAAATTTCTGGTTTTAAGATAAGCTATGAAATGACTCTAGGAAGACACTGAATTTCCTGACCACTTGAAGACTGGCTCATCTGGGAACTGATACTTCACCACACGGGTGCAACAATCTATGGTTGCATAATAAGAATGGCACTAATCCATACCAAGAATAAGATCAAAATCAATCATATCTAACTCTATCAATTTGGTAAACATAACTTTATGAAGCACAGTGATAGGACACTTTTTACAGATTTGTTTAGCAACAACTGGCTCACCTACTAGAATAGAAACCAATAAGGACTCAGGGATCATTTTAGAATTTATCTCAAAATTTACTACAACTAATGGGGTATCATAAGAGAAACTCGACCTATGGTCTAACAATACATAAACAACAAAATGAAAGACACCAAGTATGCCAATAACAACATCTGGTGAATCCTCCTACTCCTGACAGGATGGTAAAGAATAAAACTGGTTCTAGTGTTGACCACCACCAGTACTGGATGATGCGCCTTGAGAAGGAGCTGGGCAACCTATATGAGCTAGTACACTATTAGCTTTAGTCTGGGGTCAAACATCCCTATTTCCCTGTCTAGCATGCGGGTACTCTTTGATTTCATGACCCAGCTGGCAATATCCATAACAACCTTTTTGATCCCAGAAACACTCGCTCAAATGGGTCTTACCACATATAGCACACTGAGGATAACTGGGCCTACCACTCCTACTATTCTAAGACCTGGACATAGAAGACTTACCCAACTGTTCCTGCATATTTTTAGTTACAGGAGCACTAACTGAAGAAGGTGTAGATAGAGATGAACGATTTTGAAACTACAAATGATTTTCTCCTCCAAAACTATTCTAACCATAGTCAAACTGCCCTGTTCTAGCCTTTTTATTTACTCTCTCTTCCCTTCAACTTATCTACCTCTATCTGCTGAGCATGAATCATCATCTATCAAGGTTCATGTCTCCAATGAACATAGGAGTCCTACAAACCTTAGCTACCAACCCCAATACATTAGTAACAAACTTACTTATGCTTGATCTAGGGTCAGTTATCTATTCAGGGGCATACTTAGATAACTGGTTGAACTTAAGGCAATACTCCTTCACTGTCATAGAGCCCTGCCTCAGGTTCATAAACTCTTCTATATTAGCTTCCCTCATCTCTCATGGGAAGAACTTGTCTAAGAATGCATCCTGAAATATCTACCAAGTCATGGGAGCTATATTCTCCCCTCTACTTTTCTTTCAAATCATTACCCAATCATCAGCAATATCATTTAACCTATAAGATACGAATTCTACACTCTCCTCTTCAGAAACATGCTTAATTTTTGTGATCTTCTTTGCCTCATCTAGATAAAACTGCAGGTCCTCACCTACCTTCGATCCAAAGAACTCTGGTGGGTTAATTCTCATAAAATCTCAAATTTTGGCTGCGGCTAAGTCCCCATCTTACTAAATCGAGGATGCAACCTACTGGTTTCCCTAACAATTAGCTATCATAGCTTGGGCTACTATCTAGAAGGTAGCCCAAAACTCTACATATGACACATTCTCATTGAAAGAATTTGTAGGCTGAGGTGGTTGGTTATCATTTCTGGTGTTAGCTCTATGAGAAGGCATTTTCTATCACACGAAAGCACAAGTTTGAAGTAGATAGAGATATTGTAAGCACGATAAATCATAAAAGATAAGATGTCTTCCTAAAATGCTCCATTGCCTCTTGATCATATATGTGATGTGGTTCACACAGATGATCAAGACTCTATGTAACGTGGCTTGTCTGACTCCCTAGGACTCTCAAAACCTTAAACTTTGATACTAAGTTTGTAATGCCCCAAAATCTAATTTCTGGGATCCCACACAATGCTCCGAACTACAAGTAGGCTTAAGCTAACCCTGGCTGCTTTCTACTAAATCTAAAACTCAAAATAGGGGAAGATAAACATGAAAACATAATAAATGTAAAAATCTTATCTGAATCATACTAATCTTACATGTCTTGCTAAAACAATGCTAAAAAATATGGATACGAAATCAAAAGTCTAAACTGAATCTAGTAGTCTGACAAGCCTCTACTAACTGAATCTAGGGATTCGCTGGAACAGGCCCCAACTGACTCAAACTATCATAAAATAATACTAATTCATCTACCAGATAAAAAGGAAATCTTAATAGCTAAGTCCTCAAAATATGAGGGCTCACTAAAGGCAGAGATATAGATAAGATGCTCAAAAATCACTCACGTTGCTGAGACTAAGCACCTGAACCTACATTATGAGATAATGTAGCACATAGACGTATATGTGGATCGGTAATTTTATGATGTACTGAGTATAATTTGATGATGCAATAATTTATAAAGAAAATTATACATGCTAAATGTAAATCACTCACATGGGCTTGAGTAATCTAAATTCTGAAGATCATAAATTATGAACAACAAAGCATATAATATAAATTTCCTGAGCCATTACATTCAGTTCTAAAATCTGTTCTTTCTGAAAGCTGCTACATTATTTTATCAATTTGTAAGGGGAATACTTCCTCTCAAGACTTTAAGAATCTTAAAACCATAGCTTTAAAAACATTTTCTTTTATCTTAAGGATTTATGACAATAGACTATTTTAATGGTTGGTAACATCTTATTGGGAAATTTTTCTAACCGACATATACCATGTGAATATTCACGGAGTCCCATGACTTGCCCCCATTGGGAAGGACTATTCAACTCTTGCCATCGGAATAGAACTTCTTATCTTATGTGATTACAATCTTAGTTAACCACGTAGAAGTGGGAATAATCTTAATCCTATGGTGGCACATAGTTCTGGGGCATTACACCTTGGTAACATACCCATCTCAGTGCTAAATACTACTATCATTTTTATGCTCAGAATCTTAAGAAATCAACTTCAAAAATATAGTACAAGGGTTTACAAAAAAATCAATTATGCTCTTTCTTTCTTTAAATCTAAAGTCATATAAACAAAGTGGATTATTTATCTTAGCTCAGGACCAAAAAGTTCAAATCGTTATAGAAAATCTAAGAATAATTTCATCTTAGGATGCTCATAGAACAAACAATCTTGAAATAGCAATCTTAATTAGGGCTTAATAACCCGTGCATCAAACTCTTGTTAAAACATCATAATGCTCATGATTGATAATGTAAGTATTGATAAATCATCTCAAAATCTGGAAATTTCAGCAATATGCATAAAAATATGAACATAACCATGGAATTTACCTTCTAAATCATTGGGAATCTCATAAGCTTGTAAATAGCAATAATGGGTATAAACCCTACTCGAATTTCAAGAAAAATCATATAAATTTCAGTAAAATCTTAGTTTAAAATAAGTTTTGGGCTCAAAGATGAAAGGATTATCCTTGTTCATACTCCACATACCTATAATTAGTGATATTTTATAAAAAAAACATGAACCTTGGATTCCTATTGATGCTTTGGAGATGAATTCTTAGAGCCCTTGTATTTAGAATTCTTAATCTTGAATTTCTTGGGAGAATTAATGGAGGAATTTGGATTATTTGGGGAGAAAGTTTGTTTAACTAGGGTTTTGCTTGATATAGATTTGATGAAAAGTGGATTTAAAGTTCTTTGAAGGGGTTTAATTCATTGTTTAAGACATATTAGGGAATGGGAGAATGACCAAAATACCCACTTTAATCTTTGAAATGAAACTGGAAAAATGAACTTTTTGCGATCTAGGTGGCCACCACGATGCGCCACTATCGTGGTGGCTCACTAGAAATGGACGAGTGGGAACAAGGATTTCACTGTGACGCACCACAATCATGGAGACCTTTAGTTTGTTATTTTGACCTCTGGCGCGATGCGCCAGTATCGCGATGTCTCACTAGAAATTGGCTAATAAAAAATTAGGCCTCTCTACCACGAGTCAAAATTATGGAGTCTCACTGAAATTGAGAATTGTCATTTTACGCTTCTCCGCGATGCGCTAAGAGCCAAAATCACTGTGTTTTATGACTGGAACTTACAATAGTCAAAACTTCTTACTCGGTTATTGAATTTAGGCAAATTTTATCTTGTTGGTAATCTTATTCATTTTTCCACATAATGGGAGGTCTAAATCTGAATAATTCCACTCAAAATAAATAGTATTCATTTTTTATGCTATCCCATAACATTCTAGGGACAAATTTTAGCTAGGAAAATCTCAAGGTATTACATGCTCCCTAGAAGTCGTAATAGCATAAGTGCTAGTGCCTCTCTTATCTTCTCGAGTATGCCATCCTTGATTGGTGAACGAGAGTTAAATATATCTTATTCTACCTTCCAATGTAGATGCATCAATTTCTATTAGTAATCATATCTATTATAGGTCTTGAACTAGAACTCAGGGCTCGATAGAATATCTCTAAAAAATTTGTCCCTAAATTTCTATGATTGGGTGCCATCATTAGCTTCTTCTTGGACCGAAAACATTCCTCATACAGCACATGATAATGTCACTACCTGAAGTTATATATCTCATCTTTCAACTATAACATCCTGGGTAGTTGAAAGAAAAAGTTTAAAAACTACCTCCCTAACTCATTCCAAATAGTAATAGATCCTTAAGGAAATTCCCCAACCAAAATATAGCTTCATCAGTCAAAGAAAAAGGGAACAACATAAGCCTCAGAGCTTTCTGATCTACCCCATGTATACTGTATTAATTTTAAATTCCAATGAAGTTTATATTGTGCATGTTTGCATAATTAGACGACAAACCCACAAACACATTTTTTTTATTTAATATCTAGATCATACTACTAATAATTAAAATTTACACCTAGTGGCAATATAGGAGGAATGATAGCTTATGTCTCGGTAGGCTCAACATACCCTATATCCTCCTTTGGATCATCATATGGATGAAAGTATTGATATATAGTTACTTGATCTCTACCCCTTCTCTCTATATCTTTATCCCTATCGAGTATTGTTCGATGATCTATTACTACCCTTTTCCTCTCTAGATCTACCTGTTGATCTATATGTTGTGCATTTTTCCCTCCTTTAGCTAGATGCTTCTACAAATAATTTTTATATTTATTGATAAAAAATGTCCTACACTCTAGAAGAAGGAAGAGGAAAAATGTTTAGGTCATCTCAAGCCTTTCAAGATGGCCTTCACGTAAGTATTTTTTCATTATATGATTAAGTTGTTCTCTCTGGATTGGGATTAAGTGGGAGTAAAGGATTTCCTTAACTCTTAATGCTAGGCATACACCAGTGTACACCTATTAAAAACCAAAAATAAAAGGCAAGAACTGCAATAACTTGAATAAACAACTCCATAACTGTACTCCCCTATAACGACACCAAAACTTGATTTCACCCAAAGTTACACCTCCATAGGGAATAAATGATTGTAGTTAAATATTGTTATCCAACTAGGTTAGGTTAGATCCCACATGGAATAACTTAAAATTATATCTCAAACTTGTTGAAATAGTTGGTAGTGTAGAAAAGTAATAGGGGATTTCTATCAAACAACAAAAAGTAACAAGCTTTGGATTTCTTTGGTTGAAAAAGAATCTGAAACAAACATTGGGACTATGTTCCCCCTAGCTTCTTAACGTTGTAAGTTTCTCTTACTCAATTTGACTATCTCAATGCTACGCATGCAGAATCTGCCAAGATATGTATCACCAACTATCTTGTAGACTCCCTAGAAAATATGACCCTTCCCCTTTTGAGTCTTAGGGTGTCTCCTTACTAACCCTTGTCATCAATCCCAATTTAACTAAACATTGTGGATCTCAAGTTATTAGATAAGGGTTGATTCCTGAATCACTATTGTAATCTTGTTTTCCCAATCTTGAACTCCCTTATAAGGATTAATGCAAATACAGTCAAGTCCTTAGCTTCAGCAGAAGAAAAGAATGAAATCAATATTAAAAAAATGATAATATATGCGGCAATAATGATCTAATCGAACCTCAATAATGATCCCATCCGCTACGAGTATAGCATGGGTCATGGGAACTGAACATACTGTATAGCATGACATGGGTACTTGATTCATGCGCTGCATGACCTGAGTCTGGAGTTTTTATATTCATGGAACATGATTCATAACACTGAGTGAACTAACCCATAGCATGCATGATTGCTAATGTGCATGAGTATTGGCTATAATCATAGAGATGACACATAAGATATGAATAGATATCATGATAAATGATGGGTTTTGACAGTTTGGAATAAGATTCTGATCTGATCTGTGTGATCATTCTCGCTATAGGAATAGACAACAATGTCATCTATGAAGACTATGATGAACATGTCAAAGAACTTCTTGAACAAACAGTTCATCAAGACTATAAAATTTATAGGGGCATTGGTAGGACCAAAGGACATGACTAAGAATTTGAAGTGACCATACCGAGTTCTGAAGATTGTTTTTAGGATGTCACATTCTCTGACTCTGAGTTGATAATAGCCCAATCTAAATGTCTATCTAGGAGAAGTAACTGGAACCATAAAGTTGGTCAAACAATTCATCGATTTTGGGAAGTAGATACTTTTTCATGACTGTGACTTTATTAAGATGATGGTAGTCAATACACATTCTGAGAGAACCATCTTTCTTATGCACGGATAAAACTGGTGTGCCCTATACGGACATGCTGGGTCTGATGGATCCTTTATCTAGGAGATCCTTTAATTGTTCTTTTAATTCTCTAAGTTTTGCAGATGCCATTCTGTATGGTAGAATAGATAAGGGCTGAGTATCTAGAAGAAGATCAATTCCAAAAGTAATTTCCCTTTTGGGAGGAACTCTAGGGAGATCTTCGAGAAACACGTCTAGGAATTCATATGCTACTGACACTGATTAAAGATTAGGGGATTTTGGTCTAGAGTCCTGGTATTGAATAAGATGGTAGAAATATTCCTTAGATATCATTTCTCTTGCCCTTAGGAAAGAAACAGTTTGACCACTAAGTACTGAAGTACTACCCCTCCACTCTAGGATGGGTTCATTCAGAAACTAAAATTGGACAATTTTGTTTCTTCAGTCGACTAAGGCATATCAGGAATGAAGCCAATCCATGTTGAGAATGACATTAAAATCAGTCATCTCTAATTTGACTAAGTCTACCGAAGTGACTTTCTGAGGTACCATAACCGGATAGTTCCTGTATATATCTCAGGCTATGATAGATTGACCCACTAGGGTAGAGATTGAGAAAACCTTTTCTAGAATTTCAGGACTGACTCCGAATTCAACAGTTGTATCAGGAGTTATAAAAGACAAAGAAGATCCTGGATCTGGCAAAGCATTAACACGCAAATAAAAAACTTGTAACGTACCAGTGACCACATTAGGAGAACTTCCCTAATCCTATCGTGACTGAAGTGCGTAGAATCTATTTGGGAGCTGACCACTGGTGGAACGGGATGCGGCACCCTACTAATTTGGGAGATCGAACAAAGATGGTGGACGGTTATGCTGACTCTACGAATCCACCAGAGAATACTGTCTGACCTTATGGCCTAGCTTGATATATTCAAAACACACATCACTTCCAACTCGACAAATATCGTGGTGGTATTTTCCACATTTTAGGCAAAAGGGATTGGTTCAACCACTCTTTGTCCTAGATGTTTTGGACCTTTTATTCTTTCTCCCTTTTTTCCTACGGCTCTCCTTCTTAATATATGGAGTATGAGACATAAGCCTAGATAGGATAACAACCATTTGATTTTTCTAAGAAACTAGTGAATGAGCTAAGGCGGTGGAAGAAGCTCCAAACTCAGCATAGGAGACATGTTTGTCCAGAGGATCTGTCTGGACGAGCTGGGGTTCTGGATGGTCTCCCGTTCCTATTACCTTTGTCCTTTTTAAAAGTATATTCTATAAATAGAAGAGAAACTTGGATTAGATAGAGTGTTTAACTGCAGCTCATGCTCACCACAGGACATGAGTACTGAAAGAAGGAAAACTTTCCTAAAAACATCTCGTAGCCTCCTATCCATAAGTGTGGCGCGCTACACACCCATGTGCAAGACTCTATGAAATGCAGCTTTTAGTCTTCCTAGGACTCCATATAACCTTAGGCTTAGATACCAAGTTGGTAATGCCCCGAGTATAAACCCCAAACTCTACACGGTGCTCATAATCTCGAAGGACCAGAAGCTAACCCATGACTGGTACCTGCTGTAATATCTAAATAGTAATACTACAAATATGCATAAATTAGGCAAACACTTTCCATGGTTCAATACTAAACTAAAATTGAATATGGTATATCAATACCAAAACTGAAACATCTGTCTGAAAATACTCTAGTTTGAAAATCTTCTACTATCTAAATCATGGAGTTGATGGGAAAATCCCACAACGAACTCCAACTACTAAAAATTAAACTGATAAACCAAAATACTGAAAAAAAATAATCATGTCCTTGAACTATGAGGACTCACCACTAACTTTGACTACTGAAGATCTGATCTGCTAAGGATGCTCGGGAGCCCATGCATCTGAACCTATGACATAAGACATCATCGCATAAGAGAAAGGTATGCGTTAGTACTTTGAATATACTGGTATGCTAAGTGAGGTAAGATGGAATGCATGGGTTCATACACATAAAAAATATTGACTGAATGACATAAATATAACTAAATAAAAGTACATGCATTAATAGGTATACTTTAACAGAGATCGTGACAACACTAGATACTTATTTCTGAATTACTAATCTATTGATATCTGAGTTTACTGATATTGTGTAGTTAATAACTGAGTGACTATATCTGATAGTCTTCATTCTATAGAACTATACTAAGTTCCGTACTAAACTAAGTGACTGTGTCTGACAGTACTAGATCTTTAGAACTGAACTGAGTTCTATACTGAGATTGAGTCTGAAACTGAAACTATGGGAGGTAATCATCTAACAGGCATGCCCCTTTATGAATAGATTGGGGACCAACCAGTAACCCCAGTTGGAAGGGTGTCAGTACCGTCCCACCGGTAAAGACAAAGAAAGCTCTTTCATCAACCCTCACTGGTAGAAAAACTCGTCTGAGATGTATTAACCCTAATCTGGTAGGAAGATATCTCAACATACACTGGCTAGATAGTTCTATAATACAGGGATACGAGCCAAACCCTCTGCTGGAAAAAATGCCCCCAACCCTGGGTTCTCTTGGTGTTGAATTCTACTCCCAACTGAATAGACAATAAAATAATTTCCTACTTCATACTAGGTTTGACTAAATTGTTACTGATTTTACTAAGTTCCATGGACTGTTAGAATACTATTGAATTCTGTTAGATGACTGAGTTTGCTGAGGTCTGAACTGAATACTGAACTAGATGGGACTAATACTTAGTCTATTGAGTTCTCCTACGTCCTGTAACTAAGTGAGAGTACTATTGATCATAACATAACTAAGATTATTCTATGACTGACATTGTCACTAGGTAAACAGCTAAATTATCAGTATAAATACACCCAGGACTCGATAGAATGAGAAGTAAATCTTCACATGATCTTGCATAACATAAAAATGTAAACTTGTTCATAATTCATCTATATAGGCATTTTATCAAAAACTTGCATGGCATGAAATAGTATACATACTAGTATGATATAATCTTATTATTTCATTCACGTGAGTAATCCATCAAACACTTAGATGCCATAGTATATGCACATAATACTAAACAACATGTGAGCATCATGATTCGTTTTCCAAATTCACAATTCTATGGGTTTTAACATGAATTCACATGATAATCACACATATCAAATAAATCTACATTAATCTCATAATATATCATGAAATAGAAACCCAATTATAGCAATAATCATGAATACACTTTGATTTCAAATCATGGAAAGCATGAAATCACGCTACTTAAAGTTTAAAAGACTTTCTTAGACTCCAAGGATGGAAGAAACCCTCAGATGAACACTTCACATAGCTTGGTTACTAAATTCCTGAATAATAATGGGGAAATCTTGAGCCTTGGCTTTTGAATATAGATTACCTAGGGTTTCTATTCTTGAGAAGTTTGAGAATAGGGAATGGATTTAGCCTCTAAGAGGGCTTAGTCTCGTGTTTTGGGGCTTATACACATAGGTAAAAGACCTTAATACCCCTGAGGACGCGGCTTTTAATGACTGAAAATTGAACCATTGATGTGTAGATCGACGCACCATGTCATTGGCATTGATGCGATGGTCAACGCATCGCGTCGACTCCGCGTCGGTTCACTAGAATTTTCACTGAGCTAAGGGAAAAAAATTTCGATGCAAGGGACAATACGACACATCGAGATCATATCGACTCACTATTTTGTCACTCAAACATGGTCTAAACGAGGTTCAAAAAATACAAAACTTGTTCAGAAACACCTACTGACATTCCTGATCATGAATAAATCTAAAGATCGATACTTTAAGGTCATAAGATTCAGGAAATAGCGTTTCCAACTTATGAAGGCCAAAATAATACTAAGTTCGAATACTTAGCTAGAATTTTCTAAGTCTGGGACCTCTTAACAAGCTTAAAAGACTGAGTTGAGCTTAGAATTTTGCTGGGTCTTATAATAATCAATATCATTAATTATGTTAATAAATATATACATGTCCAAATATATTTTTTATAGAATTGAATTAACCATATTGATTATTGAGTCTTGACATGTATGTCGTTGTTATGATACTTTCACACTATGTATACCTATGTAGATGAACATTCATAATTAGAATTTGAAATTATTTAGACTTATGTTGACTTTTTGTTGTATAATCATATCAGGAAACATATCCTACTTAATACTTCTTCATATACAATATTGCATGTGTACGTTTCTTTGATGTGCTTGGGTTGCTCTGTCTTAACCAATACTTTAGTTGTTGACATAGAAATCCCTCTAGAGTATAATGTATAATTTGCCATGTAAGAATACATATTGGGAGTAGATACAGTCTAGCATTAGGAATTGTTTGACCATGTACTTTATCTACTATCATTGCAAAACATAGTCATAGTGGAAATTGATTGCAAATAAATTTGAAAGTATATCGTTCTAGGAATGAACACATGCTTGCTAGCGGATTGGCCTGCTGTAATTTCTGCATTTATAAAATTGTTGTTAAACCTGAGGAAAATCATACTTGATCTATTGAATAATCCGTTCAACAGATTCAAATTGTTAAGTAGCATTATTGGTGCATTTTCTTCTAGAACAAACCTGCTTATCGGTCAATAAATATATGTAAATTTTTGAATAGTAATAACAACTAATTCTTAAAATGAGAGCTCACATACCTAGTGTTAAACCGAGTATATTGATGTTAAAAGGTTTTTTTCAATATATAATACGTGACTATTGTGCTACAGCTTACGTAGTTAATCGGATTTGATAGCCCTTCATTCGGGAAAATAACCAAACCTAACACATCTAATTCTATTTTGATCAACTACTTGGAGGTGTGGCCGAGTGGCTCAAGGCATTTTCATCATTTAGCTTATTAATAAATGTCAAAGATAGAAGTGTGATGTCACATGAAGAATGTTTTCAAGAATTAAATGATGGGAGGAAGTCTCAGGCAAGGCTGTCAAAGCACATCTGCCATTGTCAGTTCTATCAAGGTTGCTTGTAAGGAGTCGACACTTTGATATGTCAATAGAGAGAGAAAATAGCTAGTCATGAATGTTTGGGTCTATAATTTTGTCAAAGTTGGTTTGACAAGCAAGCAACAAAAAAATTTAATGATTTGACAGGATCTACCAATGTTAGCTAGACATATCACAAGCAAAGATCATAGAACCTATTTGACTGCAACTTGAATAAACTATGAGAATTTTTGGATCATTGTGTAATATTCCAATTGTTGTCTTGAGGAATGACATAATAGCTCCTGTAAAACTAGTAACAATCAAAGCCATAGGTAAGTATTCAAATAAAAGGGAGCACTTTACTAATTCAACTCTTTGCTTTCTATTATTGTGCTCAGCAAGAGCTTGGGCTATGTCAAGTAAAGTCATTGTGTGCCCGTAATTACTCTTCATATATTTGGAATTCCAAGCAAATCAATAGGCCCAAGGAGAGTACAAAGACTTCTTGCTTCGTCAGATGCTTTCCTAAAAAACTTTGTTAGCACACTGCTAAACTTAAATTAGTTGCCAGGTAGTTGAATGAAAAGAGATTCTAACATATTGTGGTCATAACAAAAATAATATGTATTTTAGTCTAGATGAATAATAATATAAAGAAAGTTCAGATAGTTTGAATTTCGATAAAAAAAAATGCAGCATATATTGAGACAAAGGTGATTTTATAAAAGTAATGAATTAATAATTATTCATTATCTAAATTTTAAAACTCATGAGAATGCATTATGTAAATACCTACTAATCAGTTAGTTGGTACTGTTACATTGATTTGTTAGCCAGTGGATTAGGTGATCAGTTAGTCAATTCAGTTAGCCAGCTGTCAAGTTGGTTAGTGGGCCAATCAAGTAGTTAGGAGGTTGTTAGGAAACTTATAGAAGACCATGTGTTAATTATGTGAGTCTATAAATAGGAGGTGACTATGCATTGTGCTCATTCTCTTTTACTCAATAAAAACAACTGCATTCCCAGTAACTTTGTTTCCTTCTCTTATCTCTTGTTGAGCTCAAGCTCAGTTGCAATGGCAACAATATATGAATTTTGAGAGGTTTGAGAGGTGTTTTAACATGGTATTAGAGCAGGGCCCATTCTCACCCAATGTTGGGCCCCCGAATTGAGATGTCGGGGAGATTGTGTCTACGCCCAGTTGAGGTATGGGCCCCAATTGAGGTCTGGGCGTGCGGTGGGATGTTAAAAAGAAATAGAGAAAAATCCCACATTGGTGGTTAATGAGATGTGTGGTCTCTTTATAAGGCTTGGGCAATCCTCCTCGTCATGAGCTAGCTTTTAGGGTGTGTGTTAGGCCCAAGACCAATTTTAACACTAAGGCTTAAAAATATATCACCTACCGTACACTTGACTAATTCAATTCGCCCGTGCTACAATAAATAGATTAAACACCTCCACATATTCTAGGAAATATATTGCTCCCAGGACTTATTCATGTTTCAACCCTATTTCTTCTTCTGTTAGATGTTTATTTCCTCTGTTACCCAATATGATTATAATTTTGCTGCAATTAAAAATATGTAGTTTTCGAATCAACACTCTAAAAGGAAAATTAGTCATTTTAAGGTCTTCTCTTCAATAACCTGAAAGTCACTTATTCCAGTTAACTTTATTCACAGGAAAAAATTCAATCAATCAGTATAAGCTACACCTCAAAATAAAAAAATGTTGAGGTAGCCTATATAATCTAGAAAACTCTTATTCAAACAATGAATGAAACTAATGCTATTATAAAATATTATGAGATCAGAAAATCATAAAACATATGATTGAGGGATAAGCTGAAGCTAACATAGCATAACTATTTGGTAAATGAAATGTTTTGAGCCTCTACTCCCAGTTCATAGTGGGTAGATATGACATATACGAATGTCTATTGAGGGTCCCTTATCCATGTAATCATTAATATAATCATCTTATTTCTTTTACTATAGTATTCCATCAGTTAGAACCAATGTGGATGACAAAACTATAGAGAATCTCAATTTCTGTTTGCAACTCTGCAGGACCTTATCGGGACAGAGGATTGTCCCTTTCCTAGGCCACCTTTGGGCCTTCACATAAAATACCCTTATAAACCTTCCTAAAGCTACAAACTCCAATGAGCAACTTCTTATGAAAGTTGTTAGTTGGTCAGTGCATAGATATAAAACAAACTCAAAAACTTTCAAAAAAGAGAGAGAAGCATCACTTGTTGAAGTTGTTTCCTTAGAATACCTGCTTCCCATAAGTAGATAAAAGTATCCAACTCTTCCTATTCTTGTCAATATATATTTTTAGTACAATATGAACAAACAATAAAGCAAGTCTTATAGCCACATTATTTAGATTGTTGTTTTGTATAACTTAATTTATGAATATAGATTGGGTGCAGCGAAACAAAAGAACAGGAAAACCATAGTAATCATTTGTTTCATGGAATAAGGTGGAATATCCTATGACTAAGTGTGGGAAGATATAAATTTATCCTACGACAATAATATCAAATTTAATCGTAGATATCCTTATTATTCTGTCCAACTTGGCATTTTTTATTCCCACCATTTAGATAAAATAAATTAATGCAAGAATTAAAATATCACAATTATAATTTTGGAGTAACTTAGTCTGCTAATCAAACGACCCTTTGGTAATGTGTACGATTTTTACACATACACTAATAAATTTTTTTTTATATAAAACTAAGGGTCTAAAGTTCAACTCAATTAAGCACAACCATCTCAAAATTATAATCAGTTTGCATAGCATATTGAAGTCTGGTATCAAATGTTAAAATTCTTACTCAAACAAACACCAAAAGTATAAGAAAGAGTCAACATGTTATAGCACACTTATATGTTCTATTTTTTTATTAGTAATGATAATGATGTAAATTTAAAGAGTATTTATAATACTATTAGAAAACGGCCAATAACACCCCTAACAATGTCATAAGCTTAGAAAAATACAAGCTAGAATTTTTTTTTAAAAAAAAAAAGAAATTTTCAAGCAGATATCTAGGGACCTAAAAAATATTAGAAAAAACTTTGGAATGATTGAGTAAAATCATCATCTATGAGCCTTATCATATTGAATCAAATAAGGAAACAATAAATTTTATAAAAAACACATACAGAACTATGTATGTGCATAATTCATAATATGTAGCTCAAAAATATAAAGTATAGAAGCCTGAAGTAGCGGGTTAAGGAAATCATTCACTGACATAATTTTTCCAACTCTTTTAGCACCACAAAATTCGCCGAACACAAAAAATTTGCTCAACTACTCCCAAAAATGATAAAAGCCATGATAATTGAGTATTAACACATACCAGTGAGCCATAAGAAGTTTCAACATATAAAAACATTTTTCTGCTAAGTAAAAGTGATTAGGCTTACAAATTTAGTAGAAGATATATCTCATTGAGGAATTAGGTGGAAAAATAAGATATATTATATAGGAGCTGTGTCAAAACACTGATAATCATCTAGGGAAGATAGAATATTTTAGAAAAGAAGATGACTGTTGGAATAGGATAAGAGAAACAAAGAAAGAAGATGACTTCTAGGTGAAGGAGAAATAAAAAGCCATACATGAAGAGAAAGGGCACTGACGGACCGTTGGATGGTGCCATACGTAGCAACTATTCAAACCAAATTACCACATTTATGTTAATATTGTCAATATTTTTTAAGCTGAGGGTAATTTCTTAATTTTACTTTAAGTTTTGTAAGTTGGTGCTCTTAAGGTAGTATAGATAACATAATTGTATTCATGGTTAAAGAATAGGGCTTTTATAAAGCATAGAAAAACTCCACTAAAAAGTTGATTTGATATTAGAAAACAAATGGTGAGGGGAGCTCAAAGAACCCTAAAACAATATTAGGGTGCTATACTGATTTAACTAGTAAATAATGTTATGGTCAAATTCATCCATTTGAAAATAAACCTATTCTATTTATTATGACTTACAAGTTGATAGACACATCATTGAGGAAGAAGCACAATCTTCTAAATATAGAGATGATATTATTTGGGGTGACACTTTAGTGGCTTCGTAAATTTTAAAACAGGTGTGATTATGAGCTCTTATGTTAATGACATGGTTTGGTCATACCACAGGTAGTGTCAGTAACTTTACAGATATGTAAATCCATGGATGAATAACAAGTTATTTAACACTTGATGAAGGAAATATCAATAATGAAAAAAATATTAGAGACCTTTCATGTATTAGATGATCTTAACTATCAAGGAACAAATGAAGAAGCGCATTGAAAACTGCTAGAAAATGAGAAACAACATTAAGACTCTACCTATCTTATATACCCTAAAGTTAACAAATGGATAGGCCTTAAGAATATTTACCACAAATATTATTAATTTTAGTTAAGCCAACATAAGAAATGGGTTCAAATTGAGTTTCACATTTTAGTGATGAAGATTAAGTAGATCATGTTCCTGAAATTGATGAAGATTATACGTTTTGACATTGTACGTTTTGTTATTATTTGGTGTTATTTAGAGCTTAAACTTTTTCTCCATAAACAAAAAACACATTGATTACCATGAAAAACACCCACAACGTAATACAACATATAAAGCAATCCATATAAGGCATACAATGAAAAATTAGTTCCTAGAAGTACTCCCACCACCAAATTTATTTCTAGCTCAAGATGAAATAACATTAAAATATTTCAGGGGATAATTACCTTATCATGACCAGTTAGTTTACACACCGAACATTTTCAAGAGATTTTGCCGAGTGGAACATCCATTTAATTTGGCATACGAGTGTTTTAACTTGACCTGTACTCTGCACAAAAAGCTTTTGTTTGCAATAATGGCAAATGTACTTGTTGGAAATAAACCTTATTACCTAGTAAAATTGGATTTCCCGAGTAAGCCTTTTTGTTGAACAACATAACATATTCTGATGTGATATAATCATATGTACGCTTCCAAACAAACTCAAATCCTCTGATGGAATGATAACATGGAAGATGATATGATTTCCATTTATCATCTTTTCATGTTCTTTTTGTCTTGTCAATAATTTGAATATTACCTCCCTTCCCATAATGTGGATCAATTGTCTTCAATTCGAATATGTTATCACTTAGAAGATAACTGATCAAGGTGTGATGGATGCCTTTTTTCTATAATCCTCAAATTGTTTTAATGGATTAGGCATTCATTATTGCTATTCACCTAATAGTCACATCACATATGCTGATCTTTGAACAAAATGCTACACAACCATAATGAAAGTCATTCTTGCCATTTTAGTAATTGACAACCCCTTAGTGGACTTTAGTAAACCATTAGATGAATCGGAGATATTCGTTGTGAGCATGCCCCATATTCTATCTTGATCTTGTGCAAAGACCATATTTCAAGATCAATCTTCATCAACCACCCATACATTGGCTCAGTAGCCTCCCTAATCAACTGCTTTTGAAATAGGAATGTTTTCTCTTAGTGATGTGTTGCAGTAGCACTGTAATACTCTTAAAACTTTAATAATTTTATTTTTGACCTTCCTATATCTGAAACATCGATTTTTGAGTTAAATTATGTTTAGGTATGTTAATAATGTATCCTGAAAGAATTTTTAAAAGGGTTCAGGCTTATTTTGGAATTTTGAGGCAGTAAGCCTCCACGAGATCATTGTGTCATGGAGGCTACTGTAAAACCCCGAATCTGTACCCCGAATGCTATACAGTGCTTACGATCTTGAGGGACCACAAGCTTACCCATGTCTAATAGTTGTTGTGAGCACTGAATAATAATACTAAAATAAATGCGAAAAATAGGCTGAAATGCCATAAGGTTTAAAATCTGTAAATATTGATAAAGAATATCAATTGATAATAGTAATCTGTAAAACTGAATATTGTCTGAAAGTCTAGTCTAAAAAGCCTCTAAACTGAACTGTCCAAATGTGAAATTGATGGGACAATCCCCCAACTAACTACATCTATTGAAAAATTGTATCTACTAAGAAACTAAACTAATAAAACACCCTCGATAGATAAGGACTAACAACTAACTATGACACTGCTGGATGAATCTGAATCTGTCTATGCGCGGTCAGAAACTTGAGAGTCCGAACCTATGATATGAGACATCATAGCGCAAAGAAAGAGTATGCATCAGTACGTGAAATATACTTTTATGCTTGATGAGGTAAGGCTGAATGCAAGGGTTCATATGCTTGAACAATAACTAACTGAATGATATAGAGTAACTGAACATGAGAGTACATGGATATTTATTACTGCTGTAAATACTGAGTATGCACTACTGTGTACATAAAAATATATTATGACTAAGCTTATCTGAAGCTAAGTCCTGAGTTCTGGTACTGAGTAAATGATATTTGAAGATACTAATAACTGAATTATTGATACTGGTTGACTGTATCTGACAGTCCTAATTCTATAAAATTAAACTGAGTTCTATTCTGAAGACTGAGACTGAAACTGTGGGAGGTAATCATCTAACCGACATGTCCCAAATAAGATAATTGAGTTGGGGTCCAACCTGTGATCCTAATTGGAAGGGTGTCAGTACCATGCCACAGGTAAAGACACTGAAGATTCACTCTCATCTGGCAGGGTCCCTGAATGATAATGGTGGTACCCTCAACTGGCAGGTTAAAAACACCTCATCAGCCCTCAACTAGCATATTTGATGTCTTAAACTATGTTGGCTACATATCTTTGGAACGCAAGGATTTCTTCTATGAATTACACCCTCTACTGGTAGGTGAGCCCCCATCTTTGGGTTTACTCAGTGCTGAATCTTACCTCTATATAAAAAACACTGAACTAGACTATATTGATACTGAGTTTATTAAATTTTTTTGAGTTTTGTAGCTGACTGAATTCTACTAATCATGACATGACTGATACTATTCTGTGACTGACACTGGCTATGGTACACAACTAAATTTTCGAGTATTAAATACCCCCAGGACTCAATAGTATGAAAAGTAAAGCATAACATCATCTTACAAAGCATAACAATGTACACTTGTTCACAATTTATCTATAAAAATATTTTATCAAAAACTTGTAGGGCATAAGCTTGCACATATCTTAACATGTCATGAGTTTATTAATTTATTCATATAGATATTCTATCAAACACTTAGGAAGCACAACTTAATGCACATAATCATCGTTAACACATAAGCATGGTAATTAAAATTCCCAAACTTGCAAATTCATGGATTATAACATGGGGATTACACAATTCAATATACATACTATTCAAACTTCATGGAAACTACAATTAATCTTGAATTGAAACTTACTTAATATCAAGAGAATGAATACAATCCAATTTAAAGCATGTAAATCATGAATCGTAAATCTTGAAGTTTTAGAAATGAATTCTTGGACTCTATGGGTAAAAGGGACCCGTAGATGAGCACCTAACATACTTTGGAATGTTAATTCTTGAAGGTTGTTGGAGAGATTCTTGAGCTTGACCTTGATTCTTGAAGCTAGGGTTTGTTTTATTGAGAGAGAATGCCTTTTGATTTGGGGAAAAGTTGAATAATGAATGACTTAAACTGTATTTTAGGGATTAAAACCTATATCTGGGCATGTAAAAATTAGGGGAAAAGACTATTTTAACCCTGGACAAAACATTTAATTATCATTAAATTTTTTTAAACTGGGCCCTTGGCGCGACGTGCCATGATCCCTCTGGGCCACTGGAAAATGACAATGAGGAACTGGGGGCTTGGTGCGACGCAGTGGAATCGATGTGCCCCTTTGATTCTAAATTTCACCCTTGGTGCGACGTACCAGTATCTCGTTGGAACACTAGAAATTGACAATTATGAATGTGGCTAGTGGCACAATATGATGGCATCACGGAGCTTCACTGGAAATTGCCAAATGCTATTTTGCCTGGCTCCACAATGCGCCGGAGTGCCAGTTGTCACACTATTTTATAAAAATGGCAGCTAATTGGTGAATTTTATATCGTTGAAAAGATAATTATATTTCCTATGCAATGGTAGGCTCTAAACTTAAAATACTGAGTATTTCAAAAAATTTATATTAGATAACTCATGGACTGAGAGTTAAATTAAGCTAGGGAAATACAAGGTATTACAATATCCCCCCTTGGGAACATTTGTCCTCGAATGAGGCTGATTAAGCTGAGAAACACTAATATACTGAGCTGACACACTGAACATGCATATTTGATGCATGACTATATGACTGAAACTACTGATAAGCTGAATTTTCATACTGAACATGCATATCTAATGCATGAGTAAATGTCTGAACTGATTCATAAATGCATGACTGTATATGCAACGGTAAGGAATACCAAATTTATAATCATATATAAATATGTAAATGAGTAAAGATAAGGAATACTATTAGCTTAGGCTGGATCTGAGTTTGCAGAGAAGAGGTGAGTATACTTTGTCCACATATCTACTTCTGCTTCTCAAGTAGCTCCCTCAACGGACTGATTCATCCAATGAACTTTGACTAAGGGAACTTTTTTGTTCCTCAGTATGCAAATGTGATGATCGAGGATCTAGACTAGAACCTCTTTAAAAGATAAATCATTCTGAATATCTTTGCCCTCTAAGAGAACTATGACTGTTGGGTCACCAATGCATATCTTTAGTAAAGAGACGTGGAATACTGGGTGTACTGAAGCTAGATTTGAAGGCAACTCGTGCTCATACGCTAACTTTTTTAAATAATTGAGAATTCTATAAGGACCTACATATTGGGGACTGAGTTTTCCCTTCTTTCCGAACCTCTTTACCCACTTCATGGGAGAGATTTTCAAGAACACAAAATCACTAATGTTAAACTCGAAATCCTTTCTCCACACATCTGCATATGATTTTTGTCGGCTCTGGGTAGCCCTAAGTCTTTCTTGAATCAGTTGAACCTTCTCTAAGGCATCAAACACTAATAAGGCCCTACTACTATGGCCTCATCTACCTCAAACCAACCAATTACAGATCTACATATCCTACCGTAGAGAGACTTAAATGGAGCTATCTGAATACTAAAGTGATAGTTGTTATTGTATGCAAATTCAATCAAAGTCAACTGGTCATCCTAACTACCCTTAAAATGAATACACGGTCTCTTATCATATCTTCTAGAGTCTAAATGGTTCTCTCTACTTGATCATCCATCTGAGGGTGGAAGGTTGTACTAAGGTGAACTCACATACCAAGACCCTTTTGGAATGCTTCCTAGAAATGAGAGGTGAACTAGGTACCTCTATCTGAGAGGATGGATATTGGGACTCCATGTAACTTGACCAACTTACTAATATAGAGTTTGGTGTAGTCCTCAGTTGAATAGGAATTCTGAACTGGCAAGAAATAAGCTAATTTAGTCATCTTGTCTATGATAACCCAAATAGAATCATGATGATGACGAGTACAAGGCAAACCCATCACAAAGTCCAAGTTCACTTCTTCCCATTTTCACATAGGAATACTAAACTCCTACATGGACCCACTAGACTTCTGGTTCTCAATCTTAACCTGTTGACACATAAATCACTTATCTACAAACTCTACAATATCCCTCTTCATCCCACACCACTAATAGATCTTCCACAAATCACGGTACATCTTAGTGGCCCCTGGATGAATATAGTATCACGCACCATGCGCTTCTATAAGAATTTATTTCCTCAATTCATGTAAACCTAGCACACATAAATGACTTTGGAAATGCAACACACCATCTCCTCCTTGGGAGAAAACCTCTATTTTTTTATCTCTGACTGACTCTTTCAACTTAAAAAGACTAGGATATCTATCCTACTTTTGCTTCACTTCAGAAACTAGAGATGAATCTGAACTATTTTGCACCCACATACTACCTTCTGGCAAGCTGGTGAACTTCCTGAACTAACTTTATCTTATCATTCTCAGCATGAGCAACAAAACCCATAAATAATCTACTGAGAGCATCAGTAACTACATTGGCCTTGCCCGGGTGATACAGAACACTCATATCATAATCTTTCAATAGCTCTAACCACCTTCTCTGATGCAAATTCAAATCATTTTAAGAAAATACATACTGAAGGATTTTGTGATCTGTGAACACATCAACATGCACCCCATACAAGTAATGCCTCAAAATCTTTAAGGAAAACACTACTACTACTAACTCGAGATGATGAGTCGGGTAATTCTTCTCATAGGGCATAAGCTATCTGGAGGCATAGGCTATGACCTTACCTCTTTGCATGAGGACACAACACGAAACTACTCTGGATGCATCACAATACATAACAAACCCATCTGAACCATCTGGTAAAGTCAAAACTGGGGCTGAGGTGAATCGAGTCTTCAACTTCTGAAAACTCTTGCAGAAATATGACCACTAAAATTGGACTTTCTTTTGAGTCAATCCAGACATGGGGGATGCAATAGAAAAAAACCCTTGAAAAAACCGACGGTAATAGCCAGCTAAGCTTAAGAAACATTAAATATCAGATGGAGAGATAGGTTTAGGCCATTTTATCACTGCCTTGGTCTTTTGAGAATCAACTTTAATGCCATCACCAAAAATAACATGATCAAAGAATGCTACTGACCTTAGCCAAAATTTGTACTTACTAAATTTGGTAAATAACTGATAAGTTTTGAGAGTCTGAAGTATGACTCTGAGGTGATTTGCGTGATCATTATCGCTACAGGAATAAAAAAAATGTATTTGATGAAGACTATAATCAACATGTCTATGTACTGCTTGAGCACGCGATTCATTAAATCTATAAAAGTTGCTGGGGCATTTGTAAGACCAAAGGACATGACTAGAAACTCGAAGTGACCATACCAGGTTTTGAAAGTTATTTTCATAATGTAACATTCTCTGACTCTGAGCTGATGATAGCTTGATCTGAGGTCTATCTTATAAAAGTAACTAGTGCCCTGAAGCTAGCCAAACAAATCATCAAATCTAGAAAGTGGATATATATTCTTGACTATGACTTTGTTCAACTAACGGTAGTCTATACACGTTCTAACATAACTGTTTTTCTTATGCATGAATAAGACTGGTGCACCCCACGGAAAAATTCTAGGCCTGATGAACCCCTTATTTAAAAGGTCCTTTAACTATTCTTTTAACTCATTGAGTTCTGCTAGTGCCATTTTATATCGTGGAATTGATATGGGCTAAGTTTCTGGAAGAAGTTCTATTCCGAAGTCTATTCCCTTAATGGGAGGAACTCCAAGAAGATATTTGAGAAACACATCTAAGAATTTATTTTCTATCGGAATTAACTCAAGAGTTAAAGTTTCTGAGTTAGAGTCATTGACTCATAAAAGATGGTAGACACATCCCTTGGATATCATTTTTCTCTCTCTAAGGTATGAAATCCACAAAACCTTAAGCACTATAGTACTACCTCTTCATTTAAGGATTGGTTCATTTGGAAACTAAAAATGAACTATTCTATTTCTATAATCAACTGAGGCATAGCATGAATAGAGCCAATTTATGCCGTGAATGACAACAAACTCCACCATATCTAATTCTACTAAGTCTTCTAAAGTAACTTTCTAAGATATCATAATCGAACAGTTCTTTTATACCGGGCGGGCTATGATAGATTTACCCACAAGGGTAGAAACTGAGAAAGGCTCTTCTAGAATTCTTGGGCTGACTCCTAAGTTAATGGCTATATAAGGAGTTAAGAAAGATAAAGAAGTTCCTAGATCTAGCAAGGCATACACATGTAAATAGAAGATCTATAACCTACCAGTGACCACATCAGAAGAATTTTCCTGATCCTTTCTAGATTCAAGTGCATAAAGTATGTTTGGTTGTTACCCACTGGTGGCACTAGAAGCGGCACCCTACTGATTCGAGCGATCGAACTGAGCTAGGGGATGGTTATGCTGACCCTAAGAACCTAACTAAGGATATTCTTTAACTCTGTGGCCTACCTTGCCACACAAAAAACAAACATCACTACAAGCTATGCAGACACCCTTATGTTTTCTACCAAATGTCTGATAAAAAGGTTTTGTTC
This sequence comes from Capsicum annuum, assembly GCF_002878395.1. Taxonomy (NCBI): domain Eukaryota; kingdom Viridiplantae; phylum Streptophyta; class Magnoliopsida; order Solanales; family Solanaceae; genus Capsicum; species Capsicum annuum. The sequence continues at coordinate 134,450,497 of NC_061119.1, read as the reverse complement.
GAGCACTGCTAACATTACCCTGAGACTTAGAGCCTAGCGTTGTATCTTGGTTAAAATTTCTAAACTTAGTTACTGGAGCAATAGCTGAGGACCGAGCTAGAACTGAAGAATTCGGGCAAAACTGGGAATGGTTACCGCCCTTTAACTTAGGCTGATTGAAATTAAAGTTACCTATTGTATGCTCTTGTTTTTCCTCTCTCTCTCTCTCTCTATTATTAGCCTCTTCTATCTACTGAGCATGGACCATGATCCTGGATATGTCTATCTCCTTAATCAACATCATAGTTCTACACTCTTTAACCATACTAACTGATACCCAGACATAAAATTGCACATTCAATACCTGCTATCTGCTATTACATGAGGAGCATACCATGCTAATTAAATAAACTTAAAGGAATACTCTTTCACACTTATATTTCTATACCTGAGATTAATAAACCCTAACACATTAGTTTTATTAGCTTTATAGGAAAGAATCTCTCTAGAAAAGCAGTAGCAAACTCTTCCCACTCTATGGGCTCTGCATCTATACCACTATCTACCTTCCACTACTTAAACCACGTATGAGCTAAATCTTGGAGCTGATAGGAAACTAAATCAACACTCTCACTAGAAGTCACCATAATAGTTGTGATTTTCTAAACTTAATCTAGGAAATCTTGTGGATTCTCTTCTATCTTAGATCTTGAGAATAAGGGAGGATTTATTTAGGTGAAGTCCTAAATCCTAGATGCAGAAGTATTGGCCACTGGGTTATCCTGAACATTAGCTGGCCATTCATTCTAAGCTGCTACGAAATTTGCTATAGTAGTGAATGCAACTCTAAATTCAGCATTAGAGTCATGCTTATCCAAGGGATCTGCCTAAATGGGTTGAGGTGCTGACTGATTTTTGATTCCCTTTTGTTAACATTTTTGGGAGGTATGTTCCATAAATAAAAGGAATAAATGGATTAGACTAAGAGTTTAACTTGAGCTCATGCTTACTCGCACGACATGAATACTAAAAGAGGGGAAAATTTTCCTAAAACATCTCATAGTCTCCTGTCCATAAGTGTTGTGCACTACACACCCATGCACAAGAATCTACTTGATGCGGATTTCAAACTTCTCAAGACTCTGTTGAACCTTAGGCTCTCATACCAAGTTTGTAATGCCCCGAGTCTGTACCCCGAATGCTACACGGTGCTTACGATCCTGAGGGGCCATAAACTTACCCATTTCTAATATCTGTTGTGACCACTAAATAATAATACAAAAATAAATATGGAAAATAGGCTGAAATTCCATAAGGTTCAAAATTTGTAAATATTGATAAAGAATATCAACTGATAATAGTAATCTGTAAAACTAAATATTGTCTAAAAGTCTAGTCTGAAAAGCCTCTAAGCTGAACTGTCTGAATGTAGAGTTGATGGGACAATACCCCAACTAACTCCATCTACAAAAATATTGTGTTTACTAAGAAACTAAAATAATAAAACATCCTCGATATATGAAGACTCACAACTAACTCTGACTCTGCTGGCTGAATCTGAATCTGTCTATGCACGATCGGGGACCTGAGCATTCAAACCTATGATATGAGACATCACAGTGCAAAGAAAGAGTATGCATTAGTACGTCGAATGTACAGGTCTACTAGATAAGGTAAGGCTGAATGCAAGGGTCGATATGCATTAATAATAACTGACTGAATGATATAAAGTAACTAAACATAAGAGTACATAGATAACTGATACCGCTGTAAATACTGAGTATGCACTACTGTGCATATAAATAAATTCTGTGACAAAGCTTATCTGAAGCTAAGTACTGATTTCTGGTATAAAGTAACTGATAACTGAGTTACGGATACTAGTTGACTATATTTGATAGTCCTGATTCTATAAAACTAAATAGAGTTCTATTCTGAAGACTAAGACTGAAACTGTTGGAGGTAATCATCTAACCGACATACCCCAAATAAGATAACTAAGTTGGGGTCCAACCTGTGACCCCAGTTGGAAGGATGTCAGTACCGTGCCATGGGTAAAGACACTGAAGAGTCACCCTCATCTGGAAGGTGCCCTGAACGAGAATGGTGGTACCCTCAACTGGCAGGTTAAAAACACCTCATTAACCCTCAACTGGAAGGTTTGATGTCTCAACTTATCCTAGCTACGTAGTTCGGGAATGCAAGGATTGCTTTTAAGGATTATACCCTCTACTGCCAGGTGAGCCCCCATCTTTGGGTTCAATCGGTGTTGAATCCTACTCCAAACTGAAAGACACTAAACTGAGTTTACTGAACTAGAAAGTATTGATACCGAGTTTACTGAGTTTTGTAACTGAATAAGTTCTACTGAGTTCTGTAACTAACTGAATTCTACTGATCATGACCTGACTAATACTATTCTGTAACTGACACTGGCTCTAGGTACACAGCTAAATTATTTGATATTAAATACCCCCCAGGACTTGATATCATAAAAATTAAAGCATAACATAATCTTACAAAGCATAACAATATACACTTGTTCATAATTCATCTATAAAGACATTTTATCAAACACTTGTTGGGCCTAAGCTTGCACTTATCTTAACATATGATTTTATTAATTTATTTACATGGACATTCTATCAAACACTTAGGGAGTACAACTTAATGCACATAATCATGGTTAGCACATAAGCATGGCTATTACAATGCCCAAACTTGCAAATTCATCAATTATAACATGGGGATTACATAATTCAATACACATGCTATTCAAAATTCATGGAATCTTCAATTAATCATGAATTGAAACTCACTTAATATTAAGAGTATAAATACAATCCAATTTCCAGTATGTAAATCATGAATCATAAATCTTGTAGTTTTAAAAATGGATTCTTGGACTCTATGGGTGAAAGGGACTCATAGAGGAACACCTAACATTCCTTGGAATGTTAATTCTTGAAGGTTCTTGGACAGATTCTTGAGATTGATCTTGCTTCTTGAAGCTAGGTTTTGTTTTCTTGAGAAATAATGCCTTTTGATTTGAGGAAAATTTGAATAATGAATGACTTCAAACATTTTTTAGGGATTAAATCCTATATCTGGGCATATAAAAATTATGGGAAAAAACTGTTTTAACCCTGGATAAAACATTTAATTTTCACCAAATTTTTCCAAAATGGCTCCTTGGCATGACGCGCCATGATCACGCTGAGCCAGTGGAAATGACAATTGGGAACTGGGGGCTTGCCACGATGTTGTGGAATTGTGGTGCCCCTTTGATTCTGAATTTCACCGTTGACACGAGGCATCCGGATCTCATTGGAATATTGAAAATTGAAAAATTATAAATATGGATGGTATCACGACGTGGTGTCATCACGGAGCTTCACTGGAAATTTCTAAATGCCAATTGGCCTGGCTCCACGACGCACCGCAGTGCCAGTTGGCACACTATTTTACAAAAATAGCCATAACTCTTCGCCCGAGTATCGGATTTGGGCAAATTTTATATTTTTGGAAAGCTAATTCAATTTCCTACACAATGAAAGACTCTAAAATTAAGAATATAGAGTATTTTAAAAATTTTATATTGGATAACTCATGGACTTAGAGTTAATTTATGCTAGGAAAATACAGGGTATTACAACTACCCTCCCTGATTTTGGTGTGGTATAGAGGATAGTCTTCATAATATTGGCATGCCATTCCAAGGACAAATTTTCATACAGTTTTATTTTATTCACTTGGGGTGGGAGGCTTTTGGGTTTTTCACCCATATATGACCCTTAGACATAAAATAGACTTATTTTCATCATTTTTTCAAGGATCAATTACTCTCATTCACTCTCAAACTCAAAACCCAAGAAAAAATCAATGGTTTCATAGAGGATTCATTATTTGGATTCCAATATCCAAATTGCATTTAAATTCATGTCTACTTAATGCATATACCTTTTCCCTCAATTAGATATATATAAAAACATGAATTTAAAGTATTATATAGTGGATTAATTATTGGATCTTGAATATAGGTTGAGGGGTTTGGAATGGTTATTGCATGAGTTGAATTCCGCTGGTTTTGAATTGATGTTTAACCTATATTTTCATGAATTTTAAATATTTAAATGCATGGATGTGGGAATTAGAATGGGGAACATAAGTTTTCCCAAACTTGATCGTTTAATATTTTGGAATTGGATTTAACCTCAACCCAACTTGTTAAATTTTATTTGATATATAAATATATGCATAAATTTCTTTACTTGTGAAGCCTTTCATTGCATAACAAGTTAATGGAACATAATTAACCTTTGAAAGGACTTGGTGCCCATGGATTGATTTTAAATTATAACCTTGGAGTCCTATTTACTGATAGGTTTGAGTCCCAGTTGGCTAAATTGGTTGGATTCCTATTAGCTGATGGGTTTGAGTCCTAGTTAGCTAAATGGGTTAGAGTCCTATTGGCTGATGGGTTTGAGTCCTAGTTGGCTAAATAAGTCCTTTAGCTTTCTCTTATTTTTCTCTGGTTCATTTAGCTAACATGCACTGGGGCCCTTTCAATAGGGAAGATAGACCCATATAACCCATTGGTGTTTTTATAATAGTTGAAGCTACACAGTCCAGGTTAATGGTTTTAAATCACATGATTAAGCCTTGTTCCCTATCATGGCTTCTTATATATATATATATGTATGTATGTATGTATATATGTATATATATGTGTGTGTATGTATGTTCGCATATGATTTTGAATGATTTTGTACTGATTTTATCATGGCATTATTTTATACCTTATCCTTAAGATACATACTAGCGCTCACCCTTCTAACCATCCTAGGATGCTATACTGTTTCATAATGTATGGTCCGAAAACAAGTATTTTTTCATTATGAAACATTAGGTAGATCACCACGCCTGCCAAGTTGCTTTGAAGTAGTGAGCTTCGATTCTATGCAAGGATCGTCATTTCATAGCTTGTTTCCCTTATGTTTTAGACTATCTTTTCTATCCCTTTTTGGCTATAGTAGAGGGCATGTCTTGACCTAGAGGATGTTCAGTTTTGTTAGAGTATTTTTATGGAAAACTATGGATTGGGAAGTGTTAAATTCTTAGAAATCTCTGAGTAATATATCTAATATGGAGTTTCATTAAACTATTCATTTGCTTACTCAAATGGTGGCATTAGAGTCTCGCCAGTCTAATCAGGTGATATTTTTGCTACTTCTTCTGAGGTCAATAGAGTTAGCCAATTCATGAGGTTGAATTCCCCAACATTTACTGTCTCTAAGGTGGAGGAGGATTCTCAAGATTTTGTGGATGAGATGGATAAAATGTTTTGGGTTATACATTTTACTTATTCTGAGGGCAAAGAGTTTGTTGTGTACTAGCTGAAAGATATGGCATATTAGTGGTATAAGGAGTGGGTGAAGTCGAGGGTTGATGATTCTGAGCAGGTTATATAGGAGGAGTTTTCTAGTGCTTTTCTTGATCTCTTGTTTCCTCAAGAGTTGAGAGAATCCAAAGCCGAGGACTTTGTTAATATGAAGTACAGAAGGATGAGTTTGAAGGAGTATGCTTTGAAATTTCATCAATTATCTTACTATGTTCTGGAGTTGGTATCTAGCAAGAGGGATAGGATGATAAAGTATTCTTTGAGCTTGTTGATGAGTTGGTTTTGTAGTGTAAAGCTGCTATACTAAATAATTATATGGATATATCTAGACTTGTGGTGTACATGCAGCAGGTTGAGGATGAGAAAAAAAAGCAGGTAGAAATAGGAGAAAGGCAAAGTGAGAAGTTTAAGTATTTAGAGCAGGGAGAAGAATATAGAATAGTTGGAGAAATGGTAGACAGTGGACTAAGAAGAAGAATTAGGGCAATCTGTGATAATGTTTATTGATGATATTTTGGTGTATTCTAAGAGTTAAGAGGATCATGCCAATAACCTCCAAATTATGATGTATACTCTTAAGGATCAGTGGTTTTATGCTAATTTTTCTAAGTGTGAGTTTTGGTTGGATGTTGTAACTTTTCTTAGGCATGTTATTCTAGTGAGGGGATCATGGTGGATCCATAGAAAGTTGAGGTGGTTAATAAGTGGCATAAACCCACGACTCCAATTAAAATTTGGAGCTTCTTGGGTTTAGCCAGGTATTATAGGAGATTATGGAGAGTTTCTCTTCCATTGCCATTCTGTTGACTAGATTGACTCAAAAAAGGTTAATTTTTTGTGGTCCAATGCTTGTGAGGGTAGTTTTGAGAAGTTTAATGATAAGTTGAATTCCACGCGAATTTTTTCCCTACATGAGAGGCATAGATAGTTTTGTCGTGTATTGTGATAAGTCCCATGTGGTACTGGAGTATGTGTTGATGCAACATTGTAATGTCTTATGTTTCTAGGAATCTCAAGGTTCATCAGAAGAATTATCAAACACACAACTTGTAATTATTAATTGTTGTTTTTCCCTTAAAATATTTGGCATCATTACTTGTATCAGGTTCATGTGGATATCTATTCAGATCATAAAACCTTGGAGTATCTGTTCACCCTGAAGGAATTGAATCCTAGGCAAAGGTGATGGCCTGAATTGATCAAGGATTATGATATAAGCCTTCACTACTATCCAAGTAAAGATAATGTAGTTGTTGATCCTCTTTTAAGGTTATCTATAGGGAGCTTATGTGATGTTGATACAAAGAAGAAAGCATTAGTGAAGGACATTTATCGGCTAGCTAACCTAGGAATTCGTTTTATGGACTTTGATGATGAAGGGTGATTATTCAAGAGGCAGTAAAATCAATTCTTGGTGCTTAAGTAAAGGAGAAGCAGGTTTTGGATCCCATTCTTATGTAGATTAAAAATGATATGAGTCAGCTAAAGGATAAGGCCTTTTATATTGGTGGTGATGGTACCTTGAGGTACGATGGCAGATTATGTGTTCTTGATATTGATGGGCTTCCTGAGAGAATTTTAATTGAGGCTCATGAGTCGAGGTATAAAGTCCATCTGAGATAGACAAAATATGTATCATTACTTAAAGGAGATCATTAGTCGAATACATGAAAAGAGATGTGGGTAATTTTGTAGCTAAGTGTTTGATTTGCCTGCAAGTTAAGGTTGAAAACTTGAGACCTGGTGGTATGTCTTAAGAGATTGAGTTGTCTTTGTGGAAGTGGGAGATAATAAAAAAGGATTTTGTTACAGGTCTGATAATGCTCTACTTACACCTCAATTTAAATGCAAGGTGATCGTCATCAATATATTTACCCATGTTTGAAGTCGGGGTTGAATCCACGAGTAATAATGTGAGTGGCGATCAAGTAAATTTGAAATGATAGATTAAAGTTAAATTCAAACAAATTGTACAAAAAGATAAAATGGGGGAATAGGTCCCTACTCTAGTATTTCTTTTTGGATTTTCTAGTATAAATTCGAGGCTATGAATAATCAGAGTTTAACAATTAAGCACGGATCTTGGGATTATCCATTACTAAGGGAGTGACATGTGGGAGTTAGTGATAAACATCAATTTATTAAGTCAAATATGGGTTGGCTTGGTTATAGATTTTGATGCTAGTCTTTTGACAAAATATCAAACTTTCACCCATTGTTTCTTTTGAAAACCTAATAGGTGTGTTAAAATTTTTTTAACCATAACCTCAATCTAGGCATCCCTATTTCTAGGATGATACCCATGGTATACTCAACCTCACATTAACCCTTATGTCTAAGATAGTGAAAATTTAGCAAACTACACAAATAATTGTCTATCATTGCTTTGGTTTCCACATCCCTCTTTAAATGATGATATGGATTCCTACACTTCACCCAAAACCCTTCTTTCGAAGATGGCCTTAAGATTTCTAGAGCTTGTAGCTTTCACATATCAAACCCATGTGTGTATTTAGGGATTTCACAGATCAAATCTCAACCAAATTAGCTTAGCAATGATAAAACCCATAAACATGAACTAGCAAATTGATTCTAACAATAACAACCACACACACTTTAACCCCTATTCATACATAACCCCAAGAGGGAGATTTAGCTACACAAAAGATAAATAAGAATAGATACCCATAATCTGTATTGAAATGAACTTTTGAAGATTTAAGAGAATATTACTTCAAACTTGGATCTCCCACAATATCAACAATTGTAGTGAGCAAATCTTCCACTTAGAATTTTTCTAATGTATTCTTCACCTAAAATTCACACAATATTTTTCTCTTCAAAAATGGAGGCTTATCAACCACAAAAGCTACCTAAAAATTTGGGAAGATAAAATATGATCCATGAGGCTAGGGTTTGAGTCTTTTTGTCAAAATTGGGATTAGCCACATGCATTTACAATTTGGCCCCTGGGCTGCTTTGTTCCGCTAGGTTGAGGTTGCACTAGTCTAGTCGTGACCGCAACTATGCGACCACGATTAACTTCTGCAATCCCAACTGATTGACTTTTTCTTGACTTCTGCAATCCCAATCAGCAGACCGCCAACGTGGTACCTGAGGCCAGTTCCTTCTCCAAGGCTTCAGCTATACATTCTTGGTCTCTTTTTACTCATTTTAAGCTTTAATCCACATCTTTCAATATTTTCAACTCTATTCTTGCAAAAAGTGGGTATTAGTGCATTTACTCATAAATATGTCATATTAATTCATTCAACCCAAGGTAATGCATATGATTTTTGAGTAAGAATGAGTGGTAATATTACCGCTCATCAACACCCCTAACTTAAATCATTTTCTTGTCCTCAAGCAATACCACCTCTTATCATGAGACACAATCATTTATACCCAATCTATAGGACCTAAAGGTCATAATGAGTTCAACTTTAGTTGCAACCATAGGTAGCTCATTGCACATGGGCTATGCTAATTTCCACTACACCCCTCATTATAAAATGCAATTCTCAAGGATGCGTAAGACTCTAAAGAGCAGCAAAACAACAAAACTAATACTCTATAAGTGGCTCTCCCATTGACTAATATTAACTATACTCTAATTGCCTCCTTGCTTGGGAGGTGAAAAAAATCATTCACCTCAACTTACTTACAAGCCATCCTCACAAAATAAAGAATTTTCACACACCAAACTATCAAATATACAACAAGGACTTTTAAGTGTAAGAAATCTCTCTCACACACAAATGAAATGTTAAAGCAACAAGTGTCATACCATAGACTTGCCCCTATTTTCAATCGCCACTACAAAGAAAGAAAATGGTTAGAGATCTTAAAGGACTTTCTAAGCTTGTAACGTAGGTTCTGGTTAGGGTAGGATATTATTTAGGGACACATGGCTACACCTATCCTTGAACATCTACATCACACTTTACGATTCTCCTAATTCGAATAAGGGACACTCTTCTTTATTTTCTTTCTTTTCGTATTCCTATTTTTTTCTTCCTTTGTTTACCCAACTTCTTTTATTTTCTTTTCTTGAAACTTTTGTGCAATTAATTCCTTTGTTAGATCCATTCCTCTTCTATACCTTTGTTTACATTGCTAAAGTACATTAGGCATATAACTACATATTCGTGGCACCAGACTTACATCCATCAATCTTTACCACTCCCAACGTTGGCTTTTATCCTCTAATTACATTTTCAAGTTTAAGGAGGGTATGGTTCAAAAGATGAATAAAAAGAATGGAACACGGCTTGCAATGAGTTTGCCAATGAAAGGTCCAAAGGCTCAAAGTGGGTAACTAGGGATTCCAATAATGCATGGGTAGGATTTTTAGGCTAGAATGGGTTCTAGAATCACAAAGATGGCCTAAGATCATTTCTCCAACAACATACAATCAAACTAAGATTTGAAAGACAATCGAAGAAAGTTCTAGATAACACAAGTGTACAAGATATGCATGCAAATAGCTCTTTACACATGGAATGCAAAATTCGCCAAGGGAGCTCTAATATCCCTCCCGCTTGAGACAAATTTGGAGTATCTATTTTTATTCATAAGTCAAAAGTTATGAAGCCACAAAAAGAGAAAAAATTTTGTTACAAAACTGCTCACGTCCATGCCCTTGACTTTGTTTTGAAATTTTTTTGATGGGGGGGGGTGTTCATTTTACATTAGCCTCGCACACAATTTGTTAAAATATGTAAACAGCTAAAGCCTTAATCTCACATTGACGCTCAAAACGAGCAAACTACCCAATTTGCTACTCAGACTTTGCCAATGGTATACAAAGTGATTCCAACTTTACAACATACAATGCCATAAGTACTTAGACTTCCCTTGTATTTTTGACATATATGATACGGGTACTCAGACTTTCCCTGCACCTATGCCTCAAAACCCAAACATAATGCTTTGCTCTTAAGAATATCATCGATCAGTCCATCATAGGGCAAAGCTAGTCATGCATCACCTAAATAAAAATAATATTGAATTAAAAGAATACTAAAAATAAAAGAAAAGTTTGATAATCCATAAACATGGACACCACCAGAGAGTCTAGGTAAAACAACACAAAAACACAACAAAAAAGTATCCAAAATGTCATCACAAAATAAAATTAAAACATCATCTAGAATATTATTAAACACTACCCAAAAATATTCAAGCAGTGCAAATATAGGGATAAGCATCCCCAACCGAAAAGCTGGCAGTGCCCCCATAGCCTAGTCAATAAGATAAAAATTAAGGATGCTCCCTAAATCAGCCTCAAGAATTGTTCACTTTGAAATACCCTGCATCCTATCCAATGTCATCAGTACCAGACCACTCAACAAGGGCTTCATCATCACTCTCGAACCTTGGCGAAGGTAGATGCTTCTTAGATTTGAGCATCTTGAAGATGCCCTTTACCCCTTTCCACATCTTGGTGAAGAATTTTTCACTCTTATTTTCCCTCTTCACCATCTTTTGTTATTACTCCCTGAGGTTCCCATGTGACATTGCCAAAGCTGAATATGTTCTCTCCAATTTGGCAACCTTGAAACCCTACTTTTTTAGCTTCTCCCAATATATTTCATAATTGGACCTAGATACATATGAGTGGAGAGCAGTAAAGGACTCCTTTGGCCCCTAAGGTAACCCTGGAACACGTTCCCTAATAGCAACAAGTCTGTCAAAGAATTCAGGGAACTTCTTTGGGACTCTGTCCATAGAGATACTCCTTTCTAGAAGTAGCTTGGTCCTTGGGAGGTCATTGTAATACTGGTTGGCTTTTCGGAGGCATGGATCTGGTATAATCTAAGTATCCTATTTCGTAGCTGAGTACCCATATAGTACACACTTCAGACTGTTTTTATTATTTTGGTATGAAAAATAGATGTTCAAAAATTTAGATTTCTGTAGACAGCTGTTCTCAGGTATGGCGATCGTGCACTACTAGAAAACTTTAAATTACTTAGGGATTTTACCTAGGGAATAATATCACAGTAAATACATGAAGATTTAGCTACGAGAATATTAAATTCATCAATATTAAAATATATTACCTGCGAACTATATATTTGCAATAAATTCTGCAGGTAAATTTGGAGCCATATTGCGCAAATTTCGTACTTGCGATATTACTTGGAGAAATGTATCAGTGAATATTTTATTTCTAGGTAAATCCATAGGTATATGGACAAATATATATTCTTAAAATCCATAGAAAATCCCCAGGTAATTTATCCTACAGATTTACGTAGAGATATTTTGGTGAAAATTTATGTAATCGATTTTATTATCTTAAAAATTATTTGGGAATTTTATGCTGCGACTTTTGCTGGGGATTTATTCTTGGGTATTCACCTGCAAAATTATTACTTGCGACATAACTTGGAGAAATGTATAAGAGGGTATTTTATCTCTAGGTAAATCTGCAGGTATAAAGACAAATATATATATTTTTAAAATTAATAGAAAAATCCCCAGGTAATTTATCCTACATATTGAGATAGTGATATTTTGATGGAAATTTATGTAATGGATTTTATTACCTGAGAAATTATTTGGGGATTTTGTGCTATAAATTTTACTGGGGATTTATTCTTGGGGATTTACCTGCAAAATTATTACTTGCGACATTACCTAAGAAAATATATCGTGCGGGTATATTATCTCTAGGTAAATCCGCAGGTATATGGACAAATATATATATATATATATATATATATTTTAAATTCATAGGAAAATCTCTAGGTAATTTATCCTACGAATTTACGTAGAGATATTTTGGTGGAAATTTATGCAATAGATTTTATTACCTGAGAAATTATTTGAGGATTTTGTGCTGCGAATTTTGTTGGGAATTTATTCTTGGGGATATACCTGCAAAATTATTAATTGCGACATTATTGGGGGATTGTGTTGCTACGAATTTAGCTAAAAATATATCTTGGGGATTTAGCTACGAAATTATTACTTGAGAAATTATTGGGGTATTGTGTTGCTACAAATTTAATTGAAATTATTTCTTGGGTATTTACATAGGATTTTTGTGACTTGAAAAAATTAAATAGAAAGGGGATAAACTTGAAGAATAAAAAACATAATATAAAAAAAAATTAGACATTAAATCGGTGGACACGAATAATCAAACAAAAGATACTCAAGAAATTAAAGTTAATTTGTTGACATAGATGGCTTCACATATGTATTCGAGATTAAAAATCCTTAGCTTGACTCGTTATGTTGTCACTAAAAAATTAAGAGGTGAAATTTCATTGGCCTAAGATAGAGCGAAGAATGACTTAGGGCTCAAATAGAGCCTATTTTTCTACTGGTTTCTATTTGGTTAATTTCAATATATTTGCATCATACTACGCATGACAATATATTATATCAATATAGTGTACGACATTTAGGAGTTGTTTAGTGTGAGATATAAGGTATGATAATCACGAAATAAAATAAAAAATTATTTTATTAATTTTACATTGAGCTGTTAGGTAGTTTCAGAATTATATATATGATGACATCATTAGGGGTGGGCTTCTTCTAGTTCGATTTCCTTGTTTAATATCGGTTCTATTTTTAGATTTTTGGATTAATGAAAATGACCACTGTAACGAACTAACAGAAATAAATTTGATTTGGGGTTAAGGTATTTCGGATTTTTATTTCGATTTTGAAGATTAAAGTAGTGAGTCTTTCTTTGTAGTGATCAGATATTTAAAATTGATGATTTTTTTTTAGAAAAATAATTTTTTTCAAACCTATTTTTAATTTACAAACATAAATAACTCAACATGGATGAAATGAAATGAAATAAGTTTGAAATATTATTTATACTGAATATATAAAATAATATATATATATATATATATATATTACTAATATATTATAAACGAGCTATAGTTTTAAAGCAGGCTCTTTGCTCCATAATTTTACTATATCATCTCTAATTAATTATTATAAGTTTTTTATATATTAAAAAAATAATATTATTTAATATAAAAAGTAAAATGGACATTTATGACATGTCTCTTTTAGCTGTTTAAAATATAATTTTACTAATATAATCAGTAGTTAATTATTATAAGTTATCTAAGTAGTAAAAAATAATAATATTTAATAATAAAATAAAATAGATATAAAATGATAAATTAACTCTGATGTTTAAATTAACTTGACGTCGATTAGACCCACTCAAATATTTTCCACAAATACTTTTTATAGTAACTTTGTTATATCACTTTTTATTATATATCTCCCCAAATTAATTATTATAAGTCATCTAAGTATTAAAAAAGTAATATACACATAAAATGATAAGTTAACTCTTAATGTTTTAATTGAGCAGGCTGCTTTCTTCATGATTTTACTATATCACCCTAAATAATTATTATAATTCATTTATATATTAAAAATAATAATATGTAATAAAAGAAGTACAATAGACATTTATAACATGTCTGCTTAAACTGCTTCAATCATAATTTTACTAAATATCATCACTAATTAATTATATAAGTCACCTAAGTATTAAAAAATAATAATATTTAATAAAAAAGGTAAAATAGATATAATATAATAAATTAACTCTTGATGTTTTAAATTAATTTGACGTCATATATGAGACCCACTTAATTTCTTTCCACATAACACTTTTTACGAAGTATTTCGCTAAATTAATTATTATAAGCCATCTAAGTATTAAAAATTAATAATATTTAACAAAAAGGGTATTATAGACATAAAATGATAAATTAGTTCTTGATGTTTTAAATTAATTTGGCGTCTTATATGAGACTCACTTAAATTTGTTTCACAAATATTTTTAATAGTAATTTTTCTATATCACTTCTAATTAGTTGTTGTAAGTCATTTAAAACATGTTTGCTTCATTGCATCAATTGTGATTTTACCATATCACATCTAATTAATTTTTATGGCCATCTAAACATTATACCACTTAAATTGACATTTGTGATTTATTACCTGTCTTATAAAGGATGATAAACAGATAGCAGATCAACATGATTGTTTGTGTTGTCTACTTAGATATTTTCTTTTATATTTCTTTATTTTACATTTTCTTTTTAATCTATTATATATTTGAGAATCACGCAAAGAATTTTAACTCATAATAATTAGCAACAAAAAATAATTAAAAGGACAAAAATATTTAGTTAACTCTATAAATTTTATTACTGCCACATAATTGAGATATAAGACAAAATACTATAGATAAAATAAATAATAATTTAAAATATATTTAATAAATATGTAAAAAATTTAGTTATCTCTCAAAATTGTGTCAATACCACACAAAATTAGACAGAGAGTGTAATATTTATTATTTAATAAATTACATAAAAAATTGTATAAATCACAATAGTTAATCTAAAAATGTTCTTCACGTTAGCACGGGCCATATCACCCCTAGTATATATATATATGTATATATATATATATACATATATATATACATATACATACACATATATATATACATATACATATACATACATATATATATACATATACTTACATATATATATACATATACATACATATTTATATTTATATACATACATATATATATATATTATTTATATAATTTTAATTTTTCAGTTAACCAATTTTTTAAAAAAAAAATCAAAAAAACGGATCGTTTAATTGAATTTCTAAATTTTTTAACCAAAACCGATCCGAAAAATCAAAAAAATAAATAAATTTTGATTTGAATTTTTAAGTTTTTCGTTTGAACCAACATATGCATAGGCCTAGATGAGATAACCGGGATATTTAATTCTAGAAAAAATTATTCCTAGCAAAAAAATCCCTTATATTTGTCTGCGAATTTTCAATTCCTTTTATCGAGTATTTATTTTCGATTAAATATATTTTTAACTAGATAATACAATAAGTCCAATTAAGATTTTTATATTTTAAAGTTCACTTGTATATATATTGAAAATAAATAGTAGTATATTAAAAAAGTTAAACAAAAAAATGTACAAAAATATAGTAATTGATTTAAAATTTTTTAACAAAACGTATTCTCTTTTTTTTTCCACTTGACAGCTCAATCGATGTCTGTCCATCTCCGTCAATTCTCTAAGTAACAAAACAAATTTATCTCACCAATTCTCTAAGAAATCTTATCACAATTGTTTGCTCATTCTCAATTCTCAAACAATGATGGTTCCTCTGTCTCGATCAGGTATTATTGTTTCTTTGTTACTCCTATGTATCCTTTCAAAGAAATGGTGGAGAGTTATAGTTTTTTATGAGGCTTTTATTTCTTTTGGTTCTTTATGCAACCTTCTATAAAGGAAGTCAAAGAATTATTGGCTTATTTGGAATTTGGCTTCTTTTTCTTACCTTAAATCATAATTATAATTGATTGTAGCATTTAAGATACCTCAAATCGGTTGTTGTTCTTTTCTCTCTTCGTTATGCCTCAATTCATTATCCATCCTTTGGTTATTTGACAATCCTCCCTAGTACTCGTACACTTATTTTAACAACAAAGCCATTATATTGTCTAATAGTAGGTTGGAGACCCCTCTTTTGCTTCTGCAGACTTTGTCACATGTGTAGATATTTTCTATAGCTGCTCAAAGTTATTTTGAGCTTTTTAAATATGAGTAGTTTTGGCTTAGTTATATATGATGACCAATTTTGTTGCTAAATGGGCTTCCCATAAAACTATTATGAAGGATAGCTATCTTTTTATGGGAAGGCAAACCTTGGAGTAACATAAAGTTGATGCCATGTGACCAAAAGGTCACTCGTTCAAGACACGAAAACATATCATTGCAGAATTGTTTTGTTTGTTCATCTGTATCATTACTGACTGCTAACTCAATGGTTGTATCCACCTAAGAAAGATTTCCAAATTAACATAATCACTGAGAACACTCTTATAGTATATTTTTTATATGACAGGAAAATATATTGTAGATAATAGCATAACTAACTTGCTTGTCGAGCGGCCTAAACTCCCAGTACTCGAAAACACATCAGTATAGATATGACCCACTTGATGCTTGGATAAGTATGACTTTAAAAAGTGTCACTAGGGTGTAAGATTTGTTTACTCATATATCTAACGTCTCTATTGTGTTTCTTGAATGTGACACTCTTTTCCTAGGATAGGTGTCATATACACCCTCTCTTATGTATATATTATGTAAATGAGACGTGTATTATGCTGAAGGAAACAAATGAGAGAACATCAGAAGAACACACTATATTAAGGTCTCTGTTCTCTTTTTTACTGTAGTTAGTTGGGTCATTTGTTGGGACTTGGGTGTGATGGCATTAATCCTAAACTAATTCTATGTCAAAACTAGTGTACTTCTATTTGAGTTGACCTTTATTCCAGTGTCCTAATTCTTTTTTGTGGTGAAATTTGAGTTCTGCAGGCATTGAAGTATTTTGACTTGTCTAAAAGATTGGGAAAACATTTATAAGGTAAACTATTTCTATTTTTGACCTCTTATCAGAGCTTTATATTTTCTATCAATCACTTTATCAATCAACCAACTAATCCTCAATCGAAATTAGTTTTGCTTATATGAATTTTCTATATCCATATGACTGCTTAAATAATAAAAAATAATTTTAAGACTATTTATTTGTTGCGACCAGCTATGTAGAACTCGCATACATGGTGATATCTGAGTTCATTCGTGTATTGCTTATTCTGATTGTTATCTATTTCATGTATTGCTTATTCTTTTGTGTATCTATAGTTTCTTCATCCATATCATGATCATCCAACCAGTTGGTTATCTTTATCAAATTCATCCTCTAAATAGACACACTATAATCATCATTATTATTAGGAAACAAAGCCTTTTTGTTAATCACATAATTATCTTTAGGACAATTATGAACTTGTACAAAAGGAACATATATATCATCTTGCTCAATGACAAGAACAAATATTTGTTGTACTTGCTATAGATTTTCTTGATTTTCCCCTCTTATCTTGAATGTTTTTATAATATTTCTCTTTTCTGTTCTCAGACTTAAAATAGCTTTGTTGTTGTGTGCTTGTGAACGTTTATTATTGTTGTTTGTTCTTGATTCCTTTTATGTTTATGTTTTAATTAAGATGTATTTCTTTCTTTGTTGACTATATTGGCTCATAAACTCTTTAGTGTAAATTAATACCGAGAACTCTTTAAATTTTATTATTATGTGTTCTTATATATGGTATCTTTTGATTTAGAAATAACTATTCCGGGGCATAGAAAATGGATGATAATTAGACTTCTTCCTAGTAAAGTGGTATATATAGATGAATTTATAAAAGGCATGGAAGAGTTTATTAAATTTGCTTGTAGTCAACCGAAGTACTTGTCCGAGAAAGTCATAAGGTGTCCTTGCAAAATTTATAAGAACATAAAGCGTCTTACACCCGATGAAGTTAATGTGCACATTTTTAAGAAAGGGTTCACTCCAGGATATTGGTATTTGACGTCACATAGAGATGAAGCTCCTTTAATTAATTTGAATGAACATGTCCATTCAAGTGCTTCAAGTAGTCATCAAGGATGTAGCTTTGACATGTATTCAAGCAGTCAAAGTAACATTCTAGCGGATGAATCTGAATATGTAAATAGGTATCAAGGTATTTTTATGATGCTACTAGTATAGAACTTGATCATCATGTTGAACCTACTGTAGAAGAGTCTCCAAATATGGGTTCTACCAAATTTTATAAAATATTGAATTCTGCTCAAGAACCCTTATGGCCTAGCTGTAAATATTCATAGTTGTCTACAGCTGTTAGAATGATGAGTATTAAATCTGAATACAATATATCTCATAGTTGTTTTAATGCAATGGAACAATTGATGAAGGATACAAGCTATCTAGATAATAAGTTACTTCTTGATTACTACTGAGTAAAGAAGTTAGTGTTGGGGTTTGGTTTAACTAGCCAAAAGATTGATTGTTGTGTTAATGGATTTATGCTATATTACAAGGATTGATTGTTGTGTCAATGGATTTATGCTGTATTAAAAGGCTGATCAAGAGATGATAGAATGTATGTTTTGTAAAGAACCTTGCTATAAAGAATGCGTAGGAAAAAAGGGTGGCAAAAGGTTCAACACAAGACTATGCATTACCTTTCACTTATTCCTAGGCTTCAATGACTTTATGCTTCAACTCGATCTTCAGAATACATGAGGTGGCACTCTGAGAATTACAGTTAAGAAGGTGTTTTGTATCACCCTTCCGATGGAGAAGTATGGAAATATTTTGATTGAACTTATCCAAGCTTTGCTTCAGAGCCTAGGAATGTCAGGTTCAGTCTTTGTTTTGATGGTTTTATTCCTTATAGCCAGTCAACATCACTGTATTCTTGATGGCCCATTATTATTACTCCTTATAATCTTCCTCTTGATATGTCTATGACTGCCCCATATATGTTCTTAACATTGTATCATTCTAGGTCCTCGGAATCCCAAGAATAAAATTGATGTGTATCTTTAACCATTAATAGATGAGTTATTACAATTATGGACAGATGGTGCACTAACTTATGACATGTCAAAGAAGCAAAATTTTCTCATGCGAGCAATATTGATCTGGACAATTAATGATTTTCCAACTTATGGCGTATTGTCAAGATGGAGTACAGCGGGTAAATTAGCATGTCCGATTTGCATGGAACAATTAAAAACATTTAATTTCAAAATGGAAGAAAAGTCTCTTAGTTTGATTGTAATTGTCAATTGTTGCCTCCCAATCACGAATTTAGAAGAAATAAGAATTCGTTTTATAAAGGAAAAGAGGAAAAGTCTAGGCCTCGTCCTAGGTTAACTGGAGATCAGGTGTGGGAAAGAGTGAGAGGGTTTCCTAAGATCCCCGAATCTGGTCCACATAAATTCTATGGCTATGGAAAATCACATAATTGGACCAAAAAAGCATTTTTAGGGATTTTCCATATTGGAAGATCCATCCAGTTCGCAACAATATTGATGTAATGTATACATAGAAGAACTTCTTTGATAATATTTTTCATATTGTTAAGCACAACAAGGAGAGAACAAAGGATAACGAGAAGGAAAGAATGGATTTGGAAGAGTATTATCGGTGAAATGATTTACACTTACAATTGAATGATGATGGGAGATAGATTAAACCGAATAAAAAGTTTACCTCAAATGATGGTCAAAAGAAAGATGTATGTGAATGGTTTGATCAATTAAAGATGGCTTATGGATATGCTTCTAATTTGGGTAGATGTATGTAACGCACCAAAAATGAGCCCCGAGACGTCACACAGTGCTTAAGGCTACAAGTAGCCCCAAGCTAACCCTTTTAGCCATTTTTCTACCATTCAACACTTATAATCAAAGTCATCATAATCAAAACATCTAAACATTCTGCATAATATCATACTGAAATATGAATAAAATACGGAAAGTAACAAAATACGACATCTCTGACAAATCTGATCAATCTATCTATCTAGTCTAAAAAGCCTCTACTAAACTATATATCCATAAGCCATTGGTACAAACCACAACTGACCTGAACTCAGGAAATAAACTGAACGACTCAAAGTAAATGAGAAAATATTAATAACTAGTTGTCGGACCGTGAGGACTCACCACTGCAGAGGATGTAGATCAACGTGCTTGGATAATCACGGTCAAACCTGGGAATGAGCACTTGAACCTACATTATAGGGAAAATGTAGCCCACCAAGAACATGTGGGTCAGGACCATGGAATATGTACCGAGTACATGGGGGTGAATGAAATAAATATATTTATATGCATATATATATATATATATATTTAACGATCATGTCATAAGTTTTCTTTCCAAATCATGCAGGACATTTGTAAATGACTCATAAAGCTTGAAAGAAATCTAAAAGTCTTAAATCATACACAATGAATGGTAAAACATGACAATCTGGTTATCATAAGTCATTACACTTAATCCAAATATCAAGATTCTTTTCTTATTCTCTCATCAAGCAATCTTAGTGAAATCTGGAATATTGAATACATCATAAATCTGCTTTTCAAATCTCTTTTAAATTAGTAAAATCAATCTAAGAATGAGGGATGACTCTTTGGGAGGTTCTTCTAACCGACATGTACACCATGTGAGCACCCATGATATCCCACGACTTGCCCCCGTAAGGTTAGGGCTGTCCTATCCTTGCCATCGGTACAGAACAATCTCATCTCAGTGATCACTATCTTAATTTTCCACATATAATGGAAGTCAATGTCTCAACCTACGGTGGCACGTAGTTCTGGGGTATGAAACCATAGTAACATACCCAACTTGGTGCAAAATACTACTCCCAATACTATGCTAAAATCTCAAGAAAAATCCACTTTAAGGGTAATCTCATATTTCTTAAGTTAAATAAATTATAAAATCCGTAATTCGTTCCATAAAGTGAATTTTAACTCTGTTGGGACCAAAAGGTCAAATCTTTCTATACTTCATTAAAAATAGTCTAAACATGGGTGCATGTCGCACAGAAATTGTCAAAACAACAATCTCAATGTGGGTTCATGACCCTCATAGCGATACTTAATCAAAATATTTCAACATTTATGCTTTATATCACAAGCATGCATAATTTATACGGAAATCTGAAAAAATTTCGGACTTTAATCATAATAATAATCTCAAACTCATGAAGTTTATTTTCTAAACTTCAAAATAATCATATTATCTTGAACAACAACGTAGGATAAGATTTATCACTTCAAATTCATGATAAATATGTAAGAATCATGTATCTTTGTAAAATAATGCAAACTTTGGGCACAAGAATGAAAGGGTGTTCTTGTTCATAACCCTACATACCTTTATGGTAACGGATTCGTTGAAAGATTGGACCCTCAATGTTGATTGTGTAACCCTAGTTGTTTTCTCCTTTAGTTCTCTTAGATGATGAACTTAGACTTATAATAGGGTTATGATGTGTTTAGAATATATTTAATTCGTAATGTTAAGTTTAGGGGTGTGTAAGGAATGCCAAAAGACTTAATTGCCCTCAAAATAACCCAAAAACGGAGTGTTTAAGTCACTTGAAAGCATATGATATGAGCCGTATATGATATCGCCTATATTTACATAGGCGCCGCATATGATATCGCCTATATTTATATAGGCACCGCATATGACATCGCCTATATTTACATAGGCGCCGCATATGCTTTCCAGTGGCCATGTGCGATTGGTTAGGCGACGTACTCTACTTTGCAAAGCCATAACTCCTAGCTCGGGTGTTGGATTTTGGTGAAATTGGTATTGTTGGAAAGATAATCCGATTATCTATAATTTTGTGGGTAGAAATATGCTGAAATACAACATATTTATCTAGTTATGCTCATTCAAAGATGAACCTTTCTAATTCAAACACTAAAACTTGATGGATTTCGAAACTCTTAGCTTGTACTAGCTTAAGTGACTCATATAACCACACTTAACACATAATAAGTTCTCTTATAACTAGGGTACTCTTGGTAATTTAGGTGCCCAAATATGGCTTACAAAATTGGGGTTTACACATATACGAACAACGGTTCATTTTCTAGCTTAGGAAAGTGCGGGGCATTACAATATCTCCCCCCGGGGACATTCTTCCTCAAATGACGCTAGGTATACTAAGAGTAAAGAGAAAATGAAGGGTACACAGCTGAAGCAACTTGCTAATCTTTCCTCTATTTCATTCTACATTTCGAACACAATAAGGGGTGCATCACTCATGAAATCATAGCTGAATAGTATAAAATAACTGCTGAACTACTGCAATTCTACATAGAAAAGGAATGATTTAAAGAAGAATGGTGCCTTCGGCTTGATCGGAGCTTATGGAAAATAGGTGCGGGTACTTGGATCGCATATCCACCTCAGCTTCCCATGTTGCACCCTCAACGGATTGGTTTTTCCAAAACACCTTGACCAAGGGAACTTCCTTGTTCCTAAGTCTTCGGATTTGGTGATCTAAAATCTCAACAGGAACTTCCTCAAAAGAAATACTATCTTGCACATCAGGGTTTTCTAAAGGATCTACAACAATACAATAACCAACGTGTTTCCTAAGCATGGATACATGGAAGACAGAGTGAACGGAAGATAACTCTGAAGGCAACTCAACCTCATAAGCTACGTACCAAAACGGCTAAGAACTCTGTAGGGGCCAACATAACGGGGACTAAGTTTCCCCTTCTTTCCGAATATCTTCACTCCCTTCATGGGTGAAATTTCAAATACACCAAGTCACCAACTTCAAATTCAAGGTCTTATCTCCTCACATCAGCATACGACTTCTGACGAATCTGTGCGGTTTTTAATCTTTCTCTAATCACTTTGACAAAATCCATGTTTATTTCTTCCCACTTCCAAGTGGGAATACCGAACTCCTGCATCATACCACCAGGTCTTTGGTGTTCTACCTTAACCTATTGGTATGTCGCAAACTTAGCCACAAATGCTGCTATATCCTTCTTCATGCCACTCCAACAATAGATTTCCCACAAGTCGCGGTACATCTTGGTGGCACCAGGATAAATAGAATATCGCGTATCATGCGCTTCATCCATAATTTTCTATCTCATATCCTCGACATTCGAAACACATAATCTATCCTGCAATGTCAACACACCATCCCCCTCTTGGGAGAAAACCTCCACCTTTTGGTCCTTGACTGATTCTTTCAGTCTGACCAAACTAGCATCTAAGTTTTACTTCTCCTTTACTTCTGAAACTAAGGAAGATTCAAAGATACTCTGTACTAACATACTTCCTTTATCAGAGTCAAGCAACTTAACTCCCAACCTAGCATACCGATGCACAACATGAGCCAACTCCTTCTTACCCTCTCGAATATGCAAAACACTACCCATAGATATTCTGCTAAGGGCATCCACCACTATATTGCCCTTTCCTGGGTGATACAACACACTCATATCGTAGTTTTCCAATAACTCTAACCACCTTCTCTGCCTAAGATTCAACTATCTCTGGGTTAAAACATACAACAGACTCTTATGATCAGTGAAAACATCAACATGAACACCATACGAGTAGTGTCTCCAGATTTTTAGAGCAAACTCAACAACAGCTAACTCAAGATCATGGGTGGGATAATTCTTCTCATAGGGTTGTAGCTGTCTAGAGGCATAGACTATAACCTTACCTCTCTGCATCAGTACACAACCCAAACCAACTCTAGAAGCATCACAATATACCATAAAACCATCAACGCCATCAGGCAGATATAAAAAAGGGGTTGTAGTGAGTCGAGTCTTCAACTCCTAAAAACTATTCTCACAAGAATCGGACCACAAGAACTTCACTTTCTTTTGGGTCAACTGGGTCATAGGAGATGCTATAGAGGAGAAAACTTCAATAAAATGGCGGTAATAGCTAGCTAGACCTAAGAAACTTCTAATGTTGGATGGAGAGATAGGTCTAGGCCAGTTTCTAATAGCTTCTATTTTCTGGGGATCAACTCTAACACCTTCGGAAGAAATAATATGACCTATAAAAGCAACTGACTTAGCCAAAATTCACACTTGCTAATTTTGGTCAACAAGTGATGATCTTTAAGGGTTTGCAAGACGATACAGAGATGATCTGCATGTTCATTCTCACTACGAGAGTATACCAGAATGTTGTCTATAAATACTATGACAACCATATCAAGATATAGCCTGAAGACTCAATTCATGAGGTCTATGAAAGTTGCTGGGGCATTAGTTAGCTCAAAGGACATAATAAGAAACTCAAAATAACCATAATGTGTTTGGAAGTCTGTCTTCGGGATATCACATTCCCTAACTCTGAGTTGATGATAGCCAGAGCGAAGGTCTATCTTTGAGAAGTAACTTGCACCTTGCAATTGATCAGACAAATTATCTACTTTTGGAAGGGGATACTTGTTTTTGATTGTGACTTTGTTAAGCTGGCAATAGTCAATGCACATGCGTAAAGAGCCATCTTTCTTTCGCACGAATAGGATAGGTGCACCCTAAGGAGACACACTTCGTCTTATAAAACCTTTATCTAAGAGATCTTTGAGTTGCTCTTTCAACTTCTTAAGTTCTACGGGTGCCATATGATATGGAAGAATGGAAATAGGCTGAGTTTCGGGAAAAAGATCAATCCTGAATTCTATCTCTCTACCGGGAGGTACCCCTGGAAGATCTTCCGAAAAGACATCGGGAAACTCATTAATAACGTCAACTGACTGGAGAGTTGAAGTCTCAGACTTAGTGTCTTTAACTCTGACTAAGTGATAAATGCACCCTCTGGAAATAAGCTTTTTAGCCTTGAGATATGAGATAAAAATGACTCTTGGGAGATGCGGAATTACCAGACCATTCAATAACAGACTAACTAGGGAACTGAAACTTAACTACACGGATATGCCAGTCTATGGATGCATAATAAGAGTGAAGCCAGTCTATACCTAGAATAACATTAAAATATACCATGTCTAACTCTATCAGATCAACAAACATAACTCTATGAAAAATAGAAACAGGACACTTTTTGTACACTTTTTGGGCAACAATGGACTCACCCACAGGGCTAGAAACTAGGATGGGCTCATAGACAATCTCGGGACTCACTTCAAAATTTACAAAAACTAGAGGTGTCATATATGAAAAACAAAACCCAGGGTCCAACAATGCATAAACGTCAAACTAAAACACATAAAGCATACCAGTAACAACATCGGGGGAGTCCTCCAACTCCTGATGGGAAAGCAAAGCATAGAATTTATTCTGGTGCTGACCGCCAGCAGTGCTGGAAGAAGCACCATGAGTAGGAGCTGGACGAGCTGCAGGATCTGGAGCACTAGCAGTCTGACCCTTGCGGTGAACATCACAGTTCCCCTATCTAGTATGAGGATAATTTCTAAAACTGTGGCCCTCCTGGCCACATCCATAGCAGCCCTTCTGACCCCATAAACAATTACCCTCATGATCCCTACCACACCTAGTGCATGGTGGATGGTTAGGCTAGTTACTTACAGTATTATGAGATCCGGACATAGAAGACCTATTTCCTTATTCTTGCCTACCTATAAGTGCTGGAGCACTAGTTGACGATGGTGCTGGCATAGATGAGCGTCTTTGAAAATAAGGGTGATTCCCTTCTTGCTATCTATTCTGACCATAAGTAGGTTGCTCAGATCTGGCTCTCTTATTCCCCCTTACTCTATCCCTCTCTTTTATCTTATCTGATTTGATCTTTTGGGCATGGGTCATCAGTCTGGAAAGATTCATCTTACTATTAAGCATAGCTGTTCTACACTTCTTAACTACATAGCTTGACACCCCTGTCAAGAACTTAACCATACTGGCTCGGTTGTTGGCTA
The DNA here is from genome assembly GCF_002878395.1 of Capsicum annuum. Taxonomy (NCBI): domain Eukaryota; kingdom Viridiplantae; phylum Streptophyta; class Magnoliopsida; order Solanales; family Solanaceae; genus Capsicum; species Capsicum annuum. The sequence continues at coordinate 134,424,725 of NC_061119.1, read as the reverse complement.
TCAGATTTGGGGCGTATTTTGCTAACTAATTTAACTTCAATCAATACTCCTTAACAGTCATGGAGACTTTCCATAAGTTCATGAACTCCTCTACTTTCACCACTCTCAACTCTAGCAAAAAGAATTTACCCAGGAATGCATCCTGGAACTCTTGCCAAGTCATAAGAGTAGCACCCTCTACTCTACCCTTTCTCTATACAACCACCCAGTCATACGGAAGGTCTTTCAATATGTAGGATGCTAACTTAACACTCTTCTTTTCAGACATGTGCATTACCTATATGATCTTCCTTATCTCCTTCAGATACAACCACGGATCCTCACCTACCTTGGACTCATAAAACTCTAGCAGATTCATCCATATAAAGTCATGTATTCTTACAGTAGCTAAGTAACCTCCCTATTGTTATGGAGCTGGGGCTTGGTTTTCCTGAACGTTGGCGGTAATATCTTAGGCAAGTGCCTGAAAGGCTACCCTAAACTCATTGTGAGATACATTCTTATTCGAGGGATCAGTAGGCTGAGGTTGTTGACCCATATTATTTCTTTTATCTTGGTGAAGAGGCATATTTAGAAAGAAGATAGCACAAATTTAATAGCTAAAAGGGAACAACTATAAGCACGATAGACTTCTAAAAGAATGAAATGGCCCTTTTTTTTTCTAAAGCATTTCGTAGCCTCTTGCTCATAGATGTGGCACACTACATACCGATGATCAAGACTCTACTTAACACGGCTTGTCATACTCCCTAGGACTCCAATAACCTTAGGCTCTGATACCAAGTTTGTAATGCCCTGAAAATGGGCCCCGAGGTGTCACACGGTGCTTATGAATACAAGTAGCCCCAAGCTAACCCTTTTAGCCATTTTTCTACCATTCAACACTTACAATAAAAGTCATCATAATCAAAACATCTACACATCCTCCATAATATCATACTGCAATATGAATGAAATATGGAAAGTAACAAAATACAGAATCTCTGACAAATCTGATCAATCTATCCATCTAGTCTGACAATCCTCTACTAAACTGTATATCCATGAGCCCCAACTAACCCAAACTCAGGAAATAAATTGAATGACTCAAATTAAATAGGAAAATCTGAATAACTAGTCCTCGGATCATGATGACTCACCACTGCAGAGGATGTAGATCAATATACTTGGATAATCACGGTCAAACCTAGGAATGAGCACCTGAACCTACATTATAGGGAAAATGTAGCCCACATGCTAACATGTGGGTCAGTACCATGGAATATGTACCGAGTACATAGGGATGCATGAAATAAACATATTTATATGAACATATATATATATATATATAACGATCATGTAATAAGTTTTCTTTCCAAATCATGCAGGACATTTGTAAATGGCTTATAAAGATTGGAAGAAATCTAAAATCTAAAATCATACACAATGAATAGTAAAACATGCCAATCTGGATATCATGATCCATTACACTTAATCCAAATATCAAGATTCATTTCTTATTCTCTCATCAAGCAATCTTAGTGAAATCTAGAATATTGATTACATCATAAATCTGCATTTCAAATCTCTTTTAAATCAGTAAAATCAATCTAAGAATGAGGGATGACTCTTTGGAAGGTTCTTCTAATTAACATGTACACCATGTGAGCACCCATGATATCCCACGACTTGCCCCCGTAAGTTTAGGGCTGTCCTACCCTTGTCATCAGTGTAGAACAATCTCATCTCAGTGATCACTAGTTCAATTTTCCACATATAGTGGAAGTCAATGTCTCAACCTACGGTGGCACATAGTTCTGAGGTATGAAACCATAGTAATATACCCAACTCGGTCATAAATACTAATCCCAATACTATGCTAAAAAATCTCAAGAAAAATTCACTTTAAGGGTAATCTTACACTTCTTAAGTTAAATAAATGATAAAATCCATAACTCGTTTCATAAAGTGGATTTTAACTCTATTGTGACCAAAAGGTCAAATCATTCTATACTTCATCAAAAATAGTCTAAACATGGGTGCATGTAGCACATAAATTCTCAAAACAACAAACTCAATATGGGTTAATGACCCTTATAGCGATACTTAATCAAAACATTTCAACATTTATGCTTTATATCTTAAGTATGCATAATTTATACAGAAATTTGAAAAAATTTCAGCCTTTAATCATAACAATAATCTCAAACTCATGGATTTTATTTTCTAAACATTCAAAATAATCATAGTATCTTGAACAACAAAATAGGATAAGATTTATCACTTCAAATTCATGATAACACATGTAAAAATCATGTATCTTTGTAAAATAATGCAAACATTGGGCACAAGAACGAAAGGGTGTTCTTGTTCATAACCCCACTTACCTTTATGGTAACGGATTCGTTGAAAGATTGGACCCTCAATATTGACTGTGTAACCCTAGTTATTTTTTTTCTTTAGTGCTCTTGGATGATGAACTTAGACTAATAATAGGGTTATGATATGTTTAAAATCTATTAAATTTGTAAGGTTAATTTTTGGGGTGTGTAAGGAGTGCCAAAAGACTTAATTGCCCTCAAAATAACCCAAAAACGGAGTGTTTAATTCACTTGAAACCATAAGATATGCGTCGCATATATTTACATAGGTGCCGCATATTATATCACCTATATTTACATAGGCACCATATATGATATCGCCTATATTTACATAGGCACCGCATATGCTTTCTAGTGGCCATATACAATTGGTTAGGCGACGCACTGTACTTCGCAAAGCCATAACTCCTATCTCGGGTGTCAGATTTTTGTGAAATTGGTATTATTGGAAAGATAATTTGATTATCTATAATTTTGTGGGTAGAAATATGCAGAAATACCACATATTTAACAAGTTATTCTCATTCAAAGATGAACCTTGCGAATTCAAACACTAAAACTTGATGGATTTCAAAATTCTTAGCCTGTACTACCTTAAGTGACTCATATAACCATACTTAAAACTTCATAAGCTCTCTAATAACTAGGGTACTCTTGGTAATTTAGGTGCCCAAATATAGCTTACAAAATTGGGGTTTTCATATATACGAACAACGATTCATTTTCTAGTTTAGGAAAGTGCGAGGCATTACAATGTATTGACATGGAGGATTTAAAGTTATTTGGGATGAAAAGTCACGATTGTTATATTTGCATGCAATATCTTATGCTAGTTGCTTTTAGTGGTCTTCCAAAACCTATATGGATGTCATAAACTGAACTAAGTCTATTCTATAAAGATTTATGCTCAACAGTATTATGGGTCGATCATATTATGTAAATGGAACAAAATATTCCTGTAATTTTGTATAAGTTGTAAAAAATATTTCCACCTACTTTTTTTATTTGATGGAGCACTTAGCGATTTATTTTCTTTACGATGCAAGAGTTTGTCGGCCAGTTCAATATCAATGGATATATCTATCTGAAAGGTAAAAAATTTTATTACTTGTCTCATTATTTTATTACATAATTATTTATTTCCTACAAATAATTGTAGGTTCCTAGACAAAATTAAAAGACTGTCAAAAACAAAGCGAGAGTTGAAGGATTCAAAAACAAAGCGAGAGTTGAAGGATCTATTTGTCAAGGATATTTGGCTCAAGAAATCTCATACTTTGCTTCCCATTATTTTGAATCTTATGTCCTATGTACCAATAAAATATTTGGGCATAATGATGATATCGTTGGAAAAAATGCAAATCACCCAACACTATCAGTCTTAAATTATCCTGTCCGAAGTTATGGTATGAAGGATGGTGATATCAGATGTCTATATGATAAAGAAGTTATTGCAGCAAAATTACATGTTCTTATAAATTGTGATGAGGTTAAGCCTTTTTTCAAGTAAGTATTAGCCATGCCCTTTATTTAATAATTATATTTGGATTGAAACTGATAAGCAAATGTAAGTACATTCAATTTGTATTAGCAAATCCTGAGAGATACTTAGAGTGATCTAACTAATGATGTCATGATAAACAAATTGAATAAGACTTCCTATGATGGTTCAAAGATTATGTAAGAATCGATTATTTTAATAAAGGACATATCATTAAAAATACATATCTAATATTCTTCAATTATTTGGTAGGTGAATAGTAATCCACAAGAGATGCTGTAGAATCTATATTTACAAATATTAGCAATGGGACCTTTATTAAAGGTAAAGTCTTGGCCTGTTTATTTTGTGAATGGATATAAGTTTCATACTTCTTCTTGGGATGAAGGAAAAAGTACATATAATATTGCGGTGTGTGTTAGTGGTGTTGGACAAAATGGCATTACAAGTGAATATTATGGTGTTCTTAAGGAGATTATCAAATTCGAATGGCCAATGACATTATTTATGAAGTTAGTTTTATTTTATTGTGATTGTCTTGACCCCTTAAAACATAGGTGAAAGTTGATAGTCAATTTGGTATTGTCGAGGTTTGAAAAAGGGGAAGATATTCTAAATTTTACCCGTTTATCTTTCCAAATACTGAAACTCAAGTTTATTATACAAATCATCCTGAATGAAAAGGAAATAAGGCTGAATGGTAGGTATTTATAAAGACAAAGCCAAGAGAAGCTGTATATTCAAGATACAATTTGGAAGTTGCTTACCAAGAGGAGAAATCATATTTTAGTGCAAGTATAGAGGATGAACCAATAGATTGCTTAAGTGATGACCAAGTTGATAGTGAAGAGGTTAATGAAAGTAGTTTTCAAGTTGTTGTTAATGAAAATGAACATGATATAATTAAAAATGGAGATGAGGATATGTCAAATGAAGAAGAGGAGGTGATGAGAAGATATCAAGTGAAGAAGCTAATGTTGAAGAGGAGGAAATAAGTGAAGAGGAAGACTTTTCTTATAGTGAAGATTTAGCAAGTCACTTTCATACTCAAGAAGAAGATGAATATGAATATGAGAAGGATTGAGAATATTAGCTTGTTGATTTGTTTTGTCAATGTACAATACTATATTTGATTAAACCTACTATGATTTTTGTCAAAATTATTGTTATTTTTCTTTCTTATTGGAAGAGAATTCACTTGTTTAATTTAAGTACTCATATTTTATATCATTCAGTGTATTTTGTTCTATAGGGAAAATCCTTTATGAGTTTTGTTCTTTGTGAGATTTGAGGTTTTGGGTGTTGGTTGGATCAGTGTGTGTATAGTGTCTGGAGGAAAGAGTACAGGTCAATTATTTACAATTGGTTTAGTAACAACTTTGTATTTATCAAACATTGGGGTTTTGTTACTGAACAAGTATTTGTTAAGCAATTATGGGTTTAAATATCTAATTTTTCTTACTATGTGTCATATGACTGCTTGTTCTTTATTAAGCTATATAGATATTGCTTGCATGAAAATGGTACCAATGCAGACTATAAGATCTATGGGTTCAGTTTATGAAGATCTCTGCTTTGAATCTTATGTTTTGCACTTCTATTGTTAGTGGATATATCTCACTTAGGTACTTGTTGGTATCGTTTAATCAGCCTATTTGTGCTACTGCACCTTTATTTTCTGCATTACTTGCTTACCTGATGACATTGAAGAGGGAGGATTAGTTGACTTATGACACTCTAATGTTCCTTGTAGTGCTAAGAAACAAGTTCTGACAACCTATGATGAAATAACACAAAACAAAAATATGCTGCAAATAATAGTATTAGTAGTCTGGGAATCAAATTTTGAGCTAGATTAATGATTTCTGGTAACAAGAAATTCAACAAGTCTAATACTAAATACAAATTTGGTGCTTGCCGGTATCATTTAATGAGGCTATTTGTGCTACTACACCTTTCTTTACTTCTATGTGTACAGTTTTCAATGCCTAATTAATTACTGAGCTAGTAAAACTCTTTTATCCTAACAAAAAGGGGGACAATCCATAAGGTTTTCTCTAAGATTCTTTGTGCATAAGCCGAAATCAGTTATATCATGAATCACGATATCTATTTTTTTTCATAAATATGCTCTCCTCAATTAGGTTCCACTTTTCTAATGATTTCTTTAGGGTGCTTTCCTCTTCAAATAGTGTAGGGAGGTTGTTAATGTCTCTCATTTGAATTTGGATTACAGCTAGATTATCTCTAATCATCTAAATCTTGTCCTCAGTATTAAAAACTCCCTTGTATTCAGCCTCTTTAGACCTATTTTAACCAACTTCATTCTATTCCAAACACCCTTCATATTAGTACCTAATATAGGATCTGACTAAGCTTGTTGTATTGTGCTTAAGAACTCGTCGTGATCGGCTAAAATATTTAAAAAATTAAAGGGTCATCCTCCAGCAGATCTCTTTTCATTTAACGTGATTGAAATTAGAGAATGATCTGAGCATCGCAGGTCTATCACCTCAGCCTCCAAATGGGTAAACTTTTGTATCCATTCAGAATTTACTATAGCCCTGTCTAGCTTGCTATGGACATGACTATTACTCTATGTGTAAGTTCTACCAATTGATTTCAATTCAGACGTGTCCATGTTTTGTAAGAGGTCTCTTATTTTAGCATCTTGCACTGGACTCCCCACTCTATCATCCACTTCAAAGATTATCTTAAAATCTCCAATGATCACCCATGACAGTTGAAGAGTATCTGACAAGTTCTTAAGACCTGACCACAAACTAGTTCTGTCTTGTATGGTATGTAGACCATACACTATTATAAAATTACATTCAAATCCAATTCTATTAACTTGCATTCTTCCATGTACAAACTGATTACTCATAGCTAGAGGTCTGAAGTTTATTCGAGTCTGGCCCCAAAGTTCTATAATTCTGCCTCATTCCCCCATTATATAGTTCGCACACCATTGCCATTGCCCTGCTACTTTCTGAATAATAGGTTGAACATGTTCCTCTAAAACTTTTTTCTCTAGTACGACTATCAAACAAACATTAATGATATGGATGAACTTTTTGTGTTCTTTTCGCATATGAACTATATTCAATCTTAAAATATTCTAAACTACTAGTTTCATATGGAACCATAGGTGGCTGAGTGATGTTTTAGCTTTTGATGGAACATCTTAACCTTTTTCCTTAGGATAACTGTGTGTTTTCAAGAACCATGGTTGTATTTAACATGGTATTTTAGTGTTTTCAGGGTAAGGACTAAGTGTGAAGGATAACTTGGACAATTTGAGCAAAACAAAGGAAAATTGATCATCGACGGATTAGGCGGCGGACCGTCGACCTTGCGATAATACGTCGGTCTAAACCATTGACAAAAAGTAGATCTATAGACTACAAATGGCCTGCGATGGTCTAGGCAACAGACCATCGGCCCTGCGATGAACCATCGGTTTGAACCATCGGAATAATGCAGAAGGCATCATTATTGGAAGTCCTGCGATGATGCAGGCGAAGAACCATCAACCTTGTGATGGGCCATCGCACTAGCCATCATCCAGAAGCAGAACATAGAGTCACTGAACACCCTACAATGATGCAGGCAATGGAACGTTGAAACTGTGATGGACTATTGCTTGAACCATTGCTCAGAAGTAGAACATAGAGTCACTGGACACCCTGCGATGATATAGGCGATGAGCTGTCAGACCTGCGATGGACCATTGCTTGAGCCATTGACCAAAACACGGAGAATCTAAATTTGAATTTTAAAATGCCAGTTCTAGAATCATATAAATACCAAGTATTAGGGTTTATTCCATATCTTTTGCCTTCAATTTCATACTCTCTCTTCTATTGAGAGCTTTGCACTACTTTTTATTGAGATTTGAATCTAGATATTGAGGCGTGATTATTAGTTTTCATATTTTCCATCAAATATTGATAAGAACAATATTGTGACTTCTGTAATTACTCTTTTGAAGTTATTTATGAAAGTGAATATAACTTTGGTTTCTAACATGGAGATGAGTAGCTAAACTCCCATAACTAGAGTTATGGGAGCCTTGATGTAGAGAACTACTTTCGCATTGTGAATGGGTTTGTTTTCTAATATCTATCAAAATTGCATGAAAATTTCTTCATTTTAATGAAATCTCCTAGTTGCAAACTTGAGAAGTGAGCCCATGGACTCTATTTGTCTGACAAGAAAGTGGATGTTGGGAAAAGAAGTGATTTACATGAACTCCATAGGTTTACCATTTGGATTTACGGATTGATTCCATAACAAGACCAACCCTCATGAGAGTTTTATTGAATAATGCATGAACCCTTTAAGTTCGAGAGAATTAAAGGGTGAAATATTTATTAGGTTGAGAAAGATGTGGGTAGTCTTTAGAATTCAATAATTCTTGCAATTTGGATACATAAGTTAGAATTCAAATACAAACTCACAACCCTAATTGTTTGAACATTTGGGTGATCATAAATCTATTTAATTCATTCTCATTAGAATTATATCGACATTCACTCTCAGTAGAGGGACTTTTGTGTAACACAAATACAAAAGAGCTTTGTTAACATTTCCAAACCCTCTTTTTATTTCGTAGCCTTAGATCAATAGTATAATAACAATCATAATACTTAGTGAAAACCCAACCCATTTAGGTTCTATATTTGATAGTTACCACTTACTCTCTCATAAGAGAGATATAATTTGGACGTATTAAATTTTGGTGCTGTTGTCGGGGAATACAGTTGTCAAATAAGTTTGTGTTTGTTAATTGACCTTTGGTAAAGTTTCCCAAATTTTACTTTTGTTTGTTGTGTTTGTATGTTTAGGGAAATTGTTGTGTATGCCAAGTACATGGAGATTCGGTGCACCATTATTACCATTACATCCAGAACAACAACTTATCGGCAGAATGACAGAACCCTAAGATACTAAGAAACTAGCTACATTGACTAGAGCTCAACTAAATCAGTAGAATGATGGAAAACAAGAACATCATCCTAACCCTGACGATGATGATTTAGGGGATGACGACTTGGTAGATCCTGTAAATTGAAAGCATGCAGAGAATGTAGCTGCACCAGTGAACAAAAATCTAAACGGAAACCATTTTTTCAAGGAGAGACCTGACTATCAAGCTGTTCAATTTAATCTTAATGATGATGAAGATGGAATGGATGGAGCCAGTGCCACTGGATCTATTATTCCTCCACCTCTAGAACCAGGAGAAAAGTTCAATATTACCAGTATAATAATCCAACTCCTTCACCTGAAGGGGTTGTTTGGTGGACTCCGAGAGATGATCCCACTAGCATATATTGTATTTTTTCTCCATTTACAAGTCCTTTGACAACCTAAAAGTAGGACAGAATGCCATCTGCCTGCATTTATTTCCATTGTCTTTGTCTAGAGAGGCAAAATTGTGGCTTAATGAGTTGACCCCCAATTCAATAACCAACTAGAGGCAATTGAAAGAGGCTTTTGTAGAAAGGTTCTTTCCGCCTTCCTGAAGGGTACAGTTGAGGGATGAGATCAGCATCTTTAGGCAGCTCCCAACCGAAGCCCTACATGAGACATGGGAGAGGCTTAAAAAGAAGCTAACGTAGTGTTCGAACCATAATATGATAGATATTAATTTGATGGAGACTCTTTATCAGGCTTTAAACTTTATTACAAAGCCAGTTATTGATAATGTTGTAGGAGAATCATTTATGGATCTAACTTTTCAGGAGGCCTCGGAGATGCTTGATCGGATGACCAAACAAAGTAGAGCTAGGCATACTAGAGATTCTGTGGTAGCAAATCCTAATGTGTCTGTTGGCATAACTGCAGAACAACGTAAGAAAGAGGAAGAATGTTATCAAGACATGGCACACTTGATGACGAAGATGGATCCGTTACCAAGCATCTATTATCTGCAAAGACTGAAAAAGTGAAGGTTGTTGCAGCTAAAGGTAGAGATAATTCTTATTCGAAAGAAGAGACTAAATGTTTGAATAATCAGGTGGGTTTCTGTGGCAATAGCCAAGGAAATAAATATCAGACCTACTATGATAAGGATGGTTATAATGATAGGGAGCAAGGAAATTGGAAAGGTAAGAATGATAGAAGTTGACTATATGTACCTCCTGGAAGTAGAGATAGTGCTGCAACTAGCTCTGGCAAGATTTCAATGGAGAACATGATGGAGAAATCATTAAAGAGAGTTGAAGCTACCAACTCTGGAGCGACTACCATGAAGAGCAACTTATCTTCTATAAGTCAGTTGGTGAACTCGCACTCTACCTCTATTAAGCAGTTGGAGCAACAAATGAACCAGCTCTCGACAGCTTTGAATCAAAGGAAGACCAGAACATTACCAAGTGACACCATTCAAAACCCATAAAATAATGGCTCTTGCATGGCTATCACTACTAGAAGTGGTAAGGTATTGGCAAGCCCTCTTATGGGTAAGCCTGCGGTTGATATTATAGCCGATGATGTTTAAGAAACAGAGATTTATCATCTGATAGAATATTGTAAATCAGAAGAGATTATTGATGAAACATCATCCAACAGTCAGTAGATTGATGAGTTGGAGAAGAATTAGGTAATGGAGGAGGAAGTGGTGGTTACTACTATTCCAAAGCTACCTTCTTCATTTTCTCATCGGTTGAAGAAGAAAGCCGACGACAAAAAGTTCAACAAATTCATGGATATACTGAATTAGCTGACAATTAATCTACCACTGGCAGAGGCATTATAGCAAATGCCTGGGTATGCAAAGTTCATGAAAAATCTCATCACAAAAAGCGGTTAGTAAGTTTTGAGCCAATGGATAATTTTTATCACTGTGGTGCTATTTTCACAAGGTCTCTGGTTCAGAAAAAAGAGGATTCGGGAGAATTTACTATCTCATGTAATATTGGGCCTCTTGACTTTTCTAAAACTGTATGCAACTTAGAGGCTAGCATCAATTTGATGCCGCTAGCTGTATACAAAAAGTTAGGTTTGGGAGACCCTATTCCCAGTAACATACGATTGGTGATGGCAGACAGGTCATTAAAATGACCTGTTGGTATTTTGTATGATGTGTTGGTAAAGGTTGCTAGTTTCATATTCCCTATGGATTTTGTTATTCTGGATTGCGAGGTGGATTTTGAGGTTCCCATAATCTTAGGTCTATCATTCCTCGCAACAGGAAATGTGTTAATTGATTTTCAAGCTAATGAGCTCTTATTCAGGCTGAATGATGAAGTGGTACGATTTGATCTATGCCAATCAATGAATCATTAGAAATAAATGAGTGTGTTTTCCATTGTATATGTACATTATTAGAATGACCAGTAAGTGCCGATAGAAGAGAAATTTGTTTTTTAAACCTTGACTACAGTATTGATGAATTTTGATTAGGATGGTATAGAAGATTATGAGGTTACTATTTGTGCCTTAACGGGCATGGGGTCTTACTCATATACACCCAAGAAGTCGGACTTGGACTTAGAAAATCATCCTAGTCCACCTGCTAAGCCCTTTATAGAAGAACCACCTGTCTTGGAGATGAAAGAATTTCCCAGTCAGTTGAGGTATGTGTTCCTGGGCAGTGGGAATACACTTTCTATTGTGACTGGCCTGGTTGAGCAGCAAGTGGAAGCACTTATTTTGGTGTTTCAAAGATACAAAAGAGCAATAGGTTGGACTATTTCTGATATTATTCGCATTTCTCCTGGCATCTGCACTAATAAGATACAACTTGAGGAAGAATTTCCTCCTACCATTGAGCATCAACGCCGACTTAACCCACCAATGCAAGAGGTAGTTAAGAAGAAAATTATTAATTAGTTAGATGCAAGATTTGTTTATCCTATTTTCGACAGTAAATGGGTGAGCCTGGTTCAATGTATGCCCAAGAAAGGTGGCATGACTGTTGTTGCAAATGAAAAGAACGAGTTGATTAATCTCAGGCCTGTGACTGGTTGGAGAGTCTTCATGGACTACCAAAAACTAAACTCATGGACTTTAAAGGACCACTTCCCAATGCATTTCATGGATCAAATGCTTAATCGGTTGTCGGGAAGGGGGTGGTATTACTTCTTAGATATATATTCTGGCTACAATCAAATATGTATTACTCGTGAAGATCAGGAGAAGACAATGTTCACATGTCTGTATGGCACTTTTGCATTCAAGCGGATGTCGTTTGGGTTATGCAATGCACCCACTACCTTTTAAAGGTATATGATGACTATTTTCTAGGATATGGTTGAGGACACCTTGGTGGTGTTCATGGATGATTTTTCTACGGATGGATATTCATTTGGGCTGTGTCTGGAGAACTTAAGTAAGGCTTTGCAGAGGTGTGCAGAATTCAATCTTGTGCTTAATTAGGAGAAATCCCACTTCATAGTGAAGGAGGACATTGTTCTCAGGCACAAAATTTCAGCAAAAGGGATAGAGGTCGATCGAACCAAGGTAGAGGTTACTGAGAAGCTAGCACCTCCCATCTTACTAAAAGGGGTGCGTAGTTTCCTTGGACATGCTGGCTTTTACCGAAGGTTTATACCAGACTTCTCTAAAATTGTAAATCCACTTTGCAAACTTTTAGAGAAGGAAACCAAGTTCTTCTTTGACGATGATTGCATTAAGGCATTTGAATGCCTTCAGAGGAAGCTGGTTAAGGACACTATCATTGTTGCACCGAACTAGTCAAATACATTTACGATAATGTGTAATGCAACTGGTGTTTCCCTCGAAACTATGTTGGGGCAAAAGAAGGAAAAAGTCTTTTATCCAGTTTATTATGCCAGGAAAGCACTGAATGGAGTTCAGAAAAACTACACCATCACAGAGTAGGAATTTCTAGCAGTGGTGCATACTTTTGAGAAGTTTCAGACATATTTTCTAGGTACCAAGGCAGTGGTACACACTGACCATGCTGCCTTAAGGTACCTAATGGCAAAAAAGGATGATAAACAAAGGTTGATCTAGTGGGTATTACTACTTCAGGAATTTGATTTCGAGGTTAAGGATCGTAAGGGATGTGAAAATCAAGTGGCTGATCACTTATCCAGACTCGAAGGCGAGCAAGCAGTGAAAGATAAGATTCATATTGATGATTTCTTTCTTGATGAGAAAGTATTGGATGCAGTGCTCGAAAAATTCCATAGGTATGCTAACTTTGGGAATTATGTGGTAAGTGAGGTGGTACAATAAAATCTTTCCTTTCATCAAAGAAAAAAGTTTCTTCATGATGTGACCCATTATTTCATGGATGAGCCGTATCTTTTTCAGAAATGTGCAGATTGTATTATTAGATGGTGCATCCCAGAAGTAGAAATGCTGAATGCATTGGAAGCAAACCATGCTTCCTCAGTTGAAGGTCACCACGTAGGTGATTAGACTGCAAGGAAAGTGCTTCAGAGTGGCTACTATTTGCCCTCTTTGTTCAAGGATCCTTATGAGTTCATGAAGAGACATGAAAAATGTCAAAGGCAAGGGTCCATCTCAAAGCACCATAAGATGCCAATGTCTAAAATGCTGGAGGTAGAATTATTTGATGTGTGGGGCATAGATTTCATGGGGCCCTTCGTGAACTCATTTGGAATGAAGTACATACTTGTTGTTGTTGACTACATGTCAAAATGGATTGAGGCTGTAGCTCTGGCAGATAATGAAATAAAGCGGGTTGTTGCATTTTCAAAGAGAAATATCTTCTCTATCTTTGGGATACCACGTACCATTATAAAAGATAAAGGATCGCACTTTTGCAACGAGATATTCATAGTTACCTTGGTAAAATATGAAGTTAAGCAGCATAAGGTAGCTATGCCATATCACCCATAAACAAATGGGCAAGTGGAAATCTCCAATGAGAAAATCAAGGATATCCTTTCCAAGACTGTGAAAGCTAGCAGGAAAGATTGGTCTAGGAAGATGGACGATGCATTATGGGCATATCGAACAACTTTCAAGACATAAATTGGCATATTACAATACCAATTGGTTTATGGAAATGCATGCCATTTGCCGATTGAGCTAGAGTATAAAGCACTGTGGGTGCTAAAGCGTATGAATCTAAACTGGAATGAGGCACCAAATATGAGACCGGGGCAACTTGATGAGATGGATGAGTTCCATCTCGGAGCGTATAAGAGAGCTGACCTATACAAGGAACGAATAAAGAAGTACTATGATCATAGAATTGAAAAGACAGAATTTTGGAAAGGTGTCTTGGTGCTTCTATTTAAATCCAAGCTCAAACTATTCCCATCTAAACTTAAGTCTAAGTGGTCAAGCCTACTTAAAGTTAGTCAAGTCTACTCATCTAGAGTAGTTGAACTTGAAAATAAAGATGGAAGTTTCTTCAAAGTCAATGGGCAACGAGTCAAACTTTATATCAGTCCAAAATACTCGATAAAAGTCATTGCTACTTTCTATCTCGAAGAAGTCTGAGTAAGCGAGATAACTAAGTCATGCTGCAATAATAAATTAGGAGCTAGTGGGAGGCAACCCACATGGAGTTGTTATATAGTATTTATTTAAGTTATTTAGTTGTATGCTTTGTTGATTTGTGCAAGCTGAAGGGTTGTGTAAGTGTGCAGGTACAACAATGCAGAGTAAACAGAAGCTAAAGGAGTTTTACGTGACCGACGGATTACCCGATGAGCAATCACAAGATCGACAGACCATCACGGGAAATCATCGTAATCATGTCCAGAAACCAAGAATCTAGAAAAGTAGCGATGAAATTATCCGACTGACCATCGCATGCTCGACAAACTATTGTTTAAACCATCATAGGTTGGCACAAAGGTTAGTTCAATGGATAGTCACAACGAGATCTCCGATGGACTGTTGAATAGTTGACGGACCATCGATTTCACCATTGTACTTGACCCTTATTATGTAGGCCGAGTCAGATAAGTTTAAATAGCGAAAGTTTTTATTCTTATCTGATTCAAACGGTTTAAAATTGATAATTTGAAGAGTTAAGTAACTCCCACCTATTCAATGCACCTATGACTTTTCATTCTGCCTTCTAACTTCTCAACTCCCCTTTTTCCCTTTCTATTTAAATTAACTCCCTCCTTTTTTATTTTCTCATCACAAGTCATAAATTTACTTCATTAAATCAAATCATTATCCAACTGTTCAAAGTGTATTGTGCAATACCACGTAGTGATTCAATACTGCACAATAAGGTATGAATTCTCCTTTTATTTTCTTCAACATGATGAGAAATCAAATAGGTGAAAACAACTCGGTGCATCAAAGTCATTTCTTTTGCAAATTTTATTGGTATGTTGTTGATGTTAGTTGAAGCATTGCTTATATTATCCTGGAGGTAGTCTGAGTAACCCATGGACCAAAAATGGAAAGTTAGGGTGAGGTATTATCAATCAAAATATTTAAAAAATCACCCTTACATGATACGCACGCAAGGTGTTTGACAAAATGCCGAAATAAGAGTTGCATCTGCCAGTTACAGTCAATGGTATGCACGATGGACCGTTGCATACTCAATGGACCATCACATTGGATTTTCACACATTTTACAGAAAAAGAGCTACTGGAACAACCCCAACGATTGGGGTCAACGGACCGTCGCATACTCGACGGACTATTGTCTTTTACCGTCGCCGGTTAGAAAAATTCTTTTCACTAGTTTAAACCTGTATATTGATAAATGTTGTATTTGTAGGTACCATGGATCCAAAATTATCACAAACCACAGGCCAGGGTAGAGGCCAAGAAGCTAGGTCTAACACACCAGCCCATAACACTCGGCGAAGTCAATGAGTGGTTTCTTCATCCTCCTCATCTGATGAGGTGGTGGAAAGTAGCAGCAGAAGTACCTCCATTTTAATTCCACTCAAGGTTGGGGTTGAAACTTCTAACCCCATTCAAGAAGAGGTCCTAGAATAAGAGGATCCAAATACGATTCGAAGTAAGGATCAACAACTAAGGGAAGCCATAAAATGGTAAGTAGCTGGTGCCCATGACATTTTCTACAAAGGGATGGCACCAACTGTTAGGTTGCCTATCAAAAGGATTATTTTTTAGGAGCACCAGATCATCACAACAACTCTGCATGAGTATCTAGAACTTGAGCGTCGTTGCAATACATATGAGTTGGCCAGGATGAGCAAGCCATTTGGACTTTACCAACAAAACTTGGTTCGTGAATCTTTTGCCAACTATTTGGCATTGCTAGAGAAGGACTACTGCCCTAAAGGTTAATTGGCTGCTGATATGAACAAGCTTGATATGGTTCCAGCAAGAGAAGTTGACATTGACATTTCAGAGAGGACTTTGAATAGATTTCTATTTGGGACTGACTATCAGATACTAGGGGCTATTCCGGAGTTGGAGCATCAAATATTTTCACAGGCATAAGAAAGGCCATGGTTAGCAAAGATACTGACAGACGGGGGCAAGCCTGCATAGTTTCTTGATACCCATAAAAAAATATCAAAGAAATCATTAAGATTTAGGGCCAAGTTCTGGTGGACGATTATGCGATTGAGGCTTATGCCAACAGTTAGTGATGATCATTTAGAGAGCACCAGAGTTGTGATTATTGTCATTGATAGAAGGGTTAACCATAGGTTTTGGGCTCATCATTTCTGATGAGTTGTTTTTTCGTGCTCATAAGACTCATACTGCACTGCCCTTTCCATGCCTTATCACTGAGTTGTGGATAAAGGCCAAAGTTTCTTTGATTAGTGGAATAGACAATGAGGTCCCAACATTACAAAAGCAGGACATTTAAAAGACAAAGGATGACTCGAGATTTGATTTTTGAATCAACAAACCTCCAACCCAACAATCTCAGTTAGCACCGGTACCCGAACCATTAGATTTTCCTGCAGGTATGCCATTACCTTTAACTATATATGTGACTTCTACCACCTCTACAGGTTCAGCTTCTATGCCGATGGGCAAGACCCCAGACTCTACGTCTGTCCCACCCCAAACTTCTAAGTATAGGCTAAACCCTGATAACTTTGAAAGACTGTGCAAACCATCAAAAAGGTCAAAAAATAGATAGCAATTTGGGGGAAAAATTTCAGACACTTTGGGTAGAAAATTATGGAGGTTGCATTGCGCCTTTTTAGAAACGTCCAGCTATGCATGGACAACATGGAAGAGCGCATAAATAAAAAGTTGGATGAAATTTCCATTCTTGATTTTGCTAAAGTAACCATGGAGGTTAGACGACTCTAGGAAGATGTTGATAAGATAGGTCAGCAGCTACAATAGACCACATTCGATCCAATCTAGGTTGCTAGTAATAAGGATGAACGTCTTGTGGACTTATTTAGGCATTCAATCAAGGAAAAAGGTAAGAAAGTAGCAGAATCAGAGAAAAAGACTAAAAAAGCTATAAAAAAGAAGAGAAGAAGCAAAGACTGCCAGCCATGTCACCTAAAGTATTTAAAGATTACCAGATACGACGGGTAGTAAAGAAGTTAAGAAGAGAGGCAGAGAAGGAGCAGAAATGGCTTCAATACAAAGCAGATGGAGTATCCACTAGTTCAGCCCCAATCAAGGGGTAAATTTTAGACCCTTTCAGAGATGTGCTACCTCTGACTCTGGACGGAGAGATTTTGAGTAATCCTACCACCATGGAAGTCAACATAGAACCTGGTGAGGATGCTGGAATATCTCCACACTTCACTGACACCTCAGATTGAATAAGAGGTGCGACAAGTATTTTTCCATCCTTTGTACTTAAAATTTTATGCATTTGAGGACAAAGAATTTTTTTTATGGGGTTGGTGTTCTTGTTGGCGGGCTATGTTACCGATATTATCGACATTTCTAACTGTTAATTTTGAATTTTCATGTTCTGTTTATTGAATTTTCAGTTTCATGTTTGGTTGGTAATATGGTTGCATGAAATAAAAATTCCATTCCTGTTGGTAACTTATTGTAAATATGTGGATGACAACTGATGGTGGCAAACAAAAATTGTATTTTCATTTTTCGTATAATTAATTCCTCTTACCAAGTGGCAAAGTGTTGTGCAACCATGTGTGACTCTGTTAATGGCATTAGAAGTTAGTAATAAAGCAAGGCCTAGCTATGTGATCGAGATCTCAAAAATTAGTAGGATAGAAATTAACTCAATGCTTGTGTGGGTCAGTATTTGAATAGTTGTGACATAAATGTTACACCTAGAATATATCCGGTTCATTAGATGTTGTCATGTGTTTTGACTCAGTAAAAGAGGATAGTAGGCTTTCCTGTATTGTTAGTCCACTTAGCCAAATGATTGACCCACCAAAAACATTGTGTTCCATTTGTCAACCCATTTGAGCTGAGGTAGTGTTTTTTTGTACAAGTAAGTTTGATTCACTATCTAGAAGGTGTTAAGTATTTATCTTTAGCCCTGGTCCAATTATGGACATTGTGCACTTTAACTTAGGTAAATCACCTAAGTTGAGGGTGGCTACTGCTAGATGGTTAGTAGCCTAGGAGGTTGAATTAAAAGTAATATGAAGAGTAGCATCCGACCCTGGTCCAGTTAGCAATCTAAATAGATATTATGCACCTCAATACTCTGTATCAGCATAAGTTGAGGGTGGCTGATACTGTTTTAAAAAAAAGGGTTATGACAAGAGTGTTGAAGAATAACTGTGATTGAATGAGAGGGTCCTTAATTCTGGTAAATAACTACCAAATAGGGTAAAGAGAGTGAAATTCTTGTACTTTAAGTCACTTAACCAAATAAATAATCTTCACCGAGCTTAAACGTCATTACAACCCTTAGCAAGTCCTACTTGATCTTAGCAAGTCAATCATAAGAGAACATTAGATGATAAGGGCAAGTTTATAGGTGTACACTATGTTGGCAACTTTTTTTCAGAGAGTGAGAAGCTTTGTTTTGTCCACGATTTAACTATATGATATGAGGTCGACTTCTTTGGTTGTGAGGGCATGTTGAGTTATATCTGTTCTATTTACTTCTTTAAGGTCTCGTATCTATAGGTATAAATATACTTATTAGTAGTTAATGCCAATAGTGGATCCATGTGTATTGAAATGGCATAAACAAATAGGTAGTGAAATGATTGTATGATTGTGTCGATTTTACTGTGAACTGCCCATCAAGATATTGTTCATATATGTATCCCGGTGTGTAGTTGCTTGAGGACAAGCAATTACCCTAAGTTGAGGGTGTTTGATGTTTTGACTTTTGATGGAACATTTTAGGCATTTTCCTTGGGACAATTGTGTATTTTCAAGCAACCATGGTTGTATTTAACATGGTATTTTAGTGTTTTCAGGGTAAGGATTGAGTATGAAGGATAACTTGGACAATCTGAGCAAAATAAAGGCAAATTGAGCTTCGATGAATCAGGCGATGGACCATCGAATTGTGATGATCCGTTGGTCTAAATTATCGACAAAAAGTAGAAGGCACAGACTTTGGATGGCCTGCGATGGTCCAGTCGATGGACCATCGGCCCTGTGATGAATTGTCGCCATAATACAGAAGGCATCATCATTGGAAGTCCTGCGATGATTCAAGTGACAAACCGTTGACCTTACGATGGGCCATCGTACTACGCGTCATCCAAAAGTAGAACATGTAGTCACTGGAAACCCTGCGATGATGCCGGCGATGAGCCATCAGACCGTCACTTGACCCATCGACCAAAATGTGGTGAATCTAAGTTTGAATTTTAAAACCCAAATTCCAGAATCATATAAATACCAAGTATTAGGGTTTATTCCATATCTTTTTTCTTTAGTTTCATACTTTCTCTTTTATTGAGAGCTTTGTACTACTTTTCATTGAGATTTGAATCTAGAGATTGAGGCGTGATTATTAGTTTTCATATTTACCATCCAAGATTAAGAAGAACAATATTGTGACTTTTGTAAGTTCTCTTTTGAAGTTATTTATGAAAATCAATATAACTTTGATTTCTGACATGGAGATGAGTAGCTAAACTCCCATAACTAGGGTTATGGGAGCCTTGATGTAGAGAACTACTTTGGGGTTGTGAATGGGTTTATTTTCTAACATCTATTGAAATTGCATGAATCTTTCTTCATTTTAATGACATCTCTTGGTTTCAAACTTGGGAAGTGAGCCCATGGACTTCACTTGTCAGATAAGAAAGTGGATATTCGGAAAAGAAGTGATTAATATAAACTCCATATCTTTACCCTTTGGTTTTATGAATTGACGCCGTAAAAGGATACCCCCTCAAGAGAGTTTTATTAAAAAATGCATGAACCCTACAAGTTTGAGAGAAGTAAAGGGTGAAATATTCTCTAGGATGAGAAACACGTGGGTAATATTTAGAATTCAATAATTCCTGCAAATTTGATACATAAGTTAGAATTTGAACACAAACTGACAACCCTAATTATTTGAACATAATACAAGTGAAATGGTCGCCTTAGCTTTTGATGGCATCATTCAAAGTCACTATGTGAAGAATCAAGCTTTGGTCCCATGGAGGGCACGGGATCATACTTGTAGGGGTTATTTTGAGCATGCCATCAAATAAACCCATGCGTGGAAGATTGCTTGGAGCCTTGAAGACTAGAGGACTCACGGGTTTGGACCACATTTGATGGTTCACAGTTTTGGCCCCTTTTATTCAGGACATTTTGGTCACTTATCCTCAAGGTCATTTTGGTCTTTTAGCCTTGTCTAAATAAAACTCCATTGCCACCCACCTCATTAAGGGCATTGAAGTCATTTTATCTTTCTTTTGTAATATACTATATATAGTCTATTTTAGGTCATTTCTCTTTAGTTGATGAATAATGAAAATTTGAAGTCTTGAAAGTCCTCTCTCTTGAGAGTAACACCTTAGTATAGTTCTTATTTAGGGCTTGAAAAATCCATCCTTAGTATGGGGATTGGAAAGCACAATATTGTTCTTTGCATGGAAACGGTGTATCTTGAGGTGAGTGATTCCCTTGGAGGTCACCATAAGAGTATGGTGTTGTTGTTACATTAATTAGGGGTTCACTGTTTGAATCATACTTTGTTTCTAAGTCTTGTAACAATCTATATCACACTATCTATCCTTTTATTCTTGTAATCTTGTTGTGCTTTGTTCATGTTCATTACTCTCGGTTTTGTGGTGTTGTTGGCCATATTTGTTGTTCATATTGTTCTTCTTCTTGTTGTTGTTAATCTAGTTTGGATGTTGGCTGTTTTGGTGTGCTAAACACCTTGTTCCTCTCGTTATTGTGTTGTATTATTGAATCCGAGAGAAGGTCACCAAAGGGGTCCTCGGTTCTTGAACTTGTGGACTAATTTTGGTGTGTGATTTCATGCTTCCCTTGGTTGTATCGTATCATTTAGTATCAAATACATCTTTTATTTTGTGCTAACAAGATCAATCTTGGGCTTGAGACTTGAAAAACACACACAAAAAAAAACTGTAAACTGAAATTTCCAGAAAATAGTAATCGGTCCACTTTGTGTTTTTGGCTGAAAATTGTGTTCTTTTTTGTGTCTTGGCCGATATTTTTACTTGACATAAGTGTTTCTAGCATTAGTATTGTTCTTTACTAACACTTTGAGTCTATATCTTGATTTGAGCCTTTGTTGTTGATGTTGTTATTGTGAACTTGAACTGTGCCGATTATTGTTGGTATTGTTGTTGTGGATTCAAGACTTGAACATGTGATGTGTTGTTGGTTAAAGTTTGAAGGTGTATTTTGGGGATTGTGTTGTGGATTTTAAGCTTGAAAAGGTGTTGTGTTGTTTGGGAGGTCCAACATGAACCTTAGAACTTCAAGACTCAATTTTTTGTTCTTGGTGTTCTTAGTGTTCTTCACCATCTCTATATTTTGTTGAAGAAAAATTGGTTGTTGATCCTATAAGTTGAAGAAAGAGAGTGTGAATTAATGTTAGTATTGCAAGACATAAATCCAAAATTTAAGGTGTAAGACTTGTGGCTCAAAAACCTTTCCTTTATACTCAAAGACTTACAACCACTTCCGACAACCTTCCATGTTTTGAGGATCTTGTTTTAAGGAAAGTGCACAACAAAGTCAAGTCTTCTGTTTTTAGAATTGACAGGGGATTAAAAGACTTATATTTCCCTCCTATAACCAAATCCATCATTCCCAACTTACAAATTGATCAAGAATTCCAATTTTGGAAAATAAATTTGTTATGACTGCAACCAATTCGTGGCTGCCACATCACGTTTTACTGTTCACATAATAAATTTTGGCTCTAATTTTAGATTCTTAGTTTCATTTTATTGTTTCCTAGTTTCATGTCTTGATTCTAGAATTAATTAACAACTAGTAATAACCTATTTAGTTGTAGATTAATTGTTGAATCCATTTCTGTCGTGTCTTTGTTGTTTGTTTACTTTTCTCGTTTCTGACTCGTTGTAACTTTTTGTTTCAAGTTTGTAAGTAAATTTTATTTTGTATCTTAAGTCGATCAAACAAGAATCTATTCCGGTCGCCAAGTAGAAATGACATCTTATTGACTACTAGAGTATAAGCAACTTTCAATATTAGCCGGTTCAATTGTGAGAATCACAAAGGTTAGTATATAAAAGTGTTGGTGAGAAAGCTTTACTGCTAATATTATTTCTTCATTGTGTAGGTACAAAGGTGATATTAGGGTAACATGTCTTTGATAACCGGGGATTATTGTGACTACGATATGGGAGACTATGATTGTAGTGAAGGGTTTTATGGCTACGAAGTTTAGGGAGATTGTGGGGGCTATGAAAATAGCCATGATCAAAACCTAGGAAGATTTGAGGGTCTCGGGTTTAGGGGAGAAAATGAGGGGAATGATGTGCCTAGTGCTTATGGTGAATTTGGAGATAATGTAGGACCTCGTGATGGTTCTTATGATAAAGTTGGGGCATATGAGGATTCTTATACTTCCCACTCTGAACCTACATTTGTTGTTAGGTATAACCCTTTCATTCACAAAGCTTCTGAGAGCTATTATGAGAGTACACGTGTGGAGTGTGAAAGATCATATTCTTCACGTTGTAGTACTTCTTATCAAGGTCGACATGGTGTGATTGGTTATACTAGCTATAGTAGAGGTTGTCCCATGAGAAGAAGAGGGCAAGCATCTCCAAAACCGACGGGTACTCATATGCCTTATAATGTTGATCCAAGGAGGAGTGTACACTCCGGAAAGGTGACTATTTATGGGATACCAGGCTGCCTTATGGTGTTGAATGATAGGTACTATGGAAACTACATTCTTTCATCCATGGTTGACTACTTGGGGTTATTTCGAGAGCCTTTAGTTATTCCATACTACTTGGGCGAGTTCAAGGTTACCGAGAGGGTAAAAGTTGTCTTCTCCCAATTTGATTACCATGAGGAGGTATGGTGAGATGTTTTTTCCTTAAACTATGGTCATATGAGCTTGGGTATCGATTGTTTTGCACGACATCATGCTTCTAACGTGCAAAACTGGCCTTATATTGTAAGAGACCAATGGGGAAATCGCCTCATAGCGTACTTGCTACCCAAACCGCAAAGAGAAATGCTTACCTACTCTAATCTAATTTATAATGAGAGATAATTGATTGAGAGGATTAAGAGAGTGCAAGGTGGTAATTTTAGAGTGGAAAAAGGAGAAGATATATGGAGTGAAGTGAGGGGATTGCCACCAAACCATGCTAACTTTGGTTTTCCTTCCATTTCTAAGGACATTTCTGTAGGTACCAACATGGCAAGCGAAGGCGAACAACGCCCAAAGTAAGTTGTTGTCCAAGCTTGTGGAGGACCTTCACCTCACAACAAGAAAGAGTCTACTCAAGATCTTAAAGGTAAAATAGCTAACTCTTACACTTTAGTGCATGTGAATGACAATTGTGTGGCTAGTAAGCCATTGAGTGTGAGTAGTAGCTTACTTATTTATGAGTCTAATGATTCTTTTCGTCTTGTTGATGATGTACATATTGTGAGTTTGGATACACTAGTTGATCTTATTGATGATGAAATTGACTCTTCTTGTAAGATCAATTTATGTCCACCTAGTGTTGAAGCCTATATGTTGAACGGAAGTACATCATCTTGTGTAATTGGTATTGATAAACTTGTTTGTGAAAATTATCCCCCACTTGAGTATGTGTGTGATATGCTTAATAGAACTCAAGTGAGTGAAATATTTGAAAATGTTGGTCAACAAAGTGGGAGTGAACCCGAGATCTCTTCTTGGGGTAATCTTGTGTTTGGAACATCCTTGAAACTTGATATTGATCATTTAGAGCGTGAGGAACTTGCTTGTTCCAAATCTGTCCGTGAGGTAGATCACACTCTCTTTAGGTGTAATGTCTTGTTTGACGATGATTTAAACACTTCTAATAAAGCTAGTGGTGAAAATGATGGTATAGCTTGCCTTGGAAGCTATAGCCTATATGCTAACCCACTTTGGTGTGACAACACTCCTCCTAAAGATGGAAATCTCTTCTTGGAAGATGAGAGTACTTTTAGGGTTAAGGAATGTGTAGTTGTGAAAGCTACTTCTTCTTTTACGTTGTGTGACTTTATTATTAAGAGTACTCATGGTTATTAATGGGAAACTAGTAGGGAGTACACACATGAGGGCACCTTGGTAGGAGACGATTTGAGTGATACCTTTCTCTACTCTCTATTTTCTTTGGATGATATGTTTGCTATTATAGAGAGTATGTTGTTCAGTTTGGGTGTAGACCGTAGGAAAGGGGAGTGTTGTCTAGACCCATGTCTATGGACACTTTTCCCATTTGACCCCGGTGCCAAATGTAGAAATAGTGATGTTGGTGCACCCAATTTATTGCTTGGTCTACTTGACAAGCAAAGTATCACTCTTGGTGTATACCATAACCAAATCCTTTGTACATCTTTCATTGAGTTTTTGATACTCACTTCAATGGATTCTTGGTTATACTTCAAGTATGTATCCCCTTGGCATGATGATGCTTATTGTTGTGCTAACCCTAACCCTCATGCCATGAGGATGTTGTGCTTGTTTGTCCTTTCTTTTATTTTTCAAGGTACAGAGGTTGAATCCTTTTCAATAAGGGGAGGATGATACAAGTGAAATGGCTGCCTTAGCTTTCGATGGCATCATTCAAAGTCACTACGTGAAGAATTAAGCTTCAGTCTAATGGAGGGCACGGGATCATACTTGTAGGGGTTATTTTGAGCATGCCATCAAACAAACCCGTGTGT
The DNA here is from genome assembly GCF_002878395.1 of Capsicum annuum. NCBI lineage: Eukaryota > Viridiplantae > Streptophyta > Magnoliopsida > Solanales > Solanaceae > Capsicum > Capsicum annuum. The sequence goes on along the minus strand of NC_061119.1, from coordinate 134,399,678 downwards.
GTAAGATTGCTTGGAGCCTTGAAGACTAGAGGACTCACGGGTTTGGACCACATTTGATGGTTCACGGTTTTGGCCCTTTTTATTCAGGTCATTTTGGTCACTTAGACTCAAGGTCATTTTGGTCTTTTAGCCTTGTCTCAATGACACTCCATTGCCACCCACCTCATTAAGGGCATTGGAGTCATTTTATCTTTCTTTTGTAATATACTATATATAGTCTATTTTAGGTCATTTCTCTTTAGTTGATGAATGATGAACATTTGAATTCTTGAAAGTCCTCTCTCTTGAGATTAACACCTTAGTATAGTTCTTAGTTAGGGCTTGAAAAAGCCATCCTTAGTATAGGGCTTGGAAAAGCCAATATTATTCTTTGCTTGGAAACGGTGGATCTTGAGGTGAGTGATCCCCTTGGCGGTCCCCGTAAGAGTGTGGTATTGTTGTTACATTAATTAGGGGTTTAGTGATTGAATCACACTTTGTTCGTAAGTCTTGTAACAATCTATATTTCACTATCTATCCTTTTATTCTTGTAATCTTGGTGTGCTTTATTCTTGTTCATTACTCTTCGTTTTGGGGTATTGTTGGCCATATTTGTTGTTCATCTTGTTCTTCATCTTGTTGTTGTTAATCTAGTTTGGATGTTGGTTGTTTTGGTGTGCTAAACACCTTGTTCATCTCGTTATTGTGTTGTATTGTTGAATTCGAGAGATGGTCACCAAAAGGGTCCTCGGTTCTTGAACTTGTGGACTGATTTTGGTGTGTGATTTTGTACTTCCCTTCGTTGTATGGTATCAAAACATCTTGGTGAGCATAACTCTAGTTTATTCATTCTCATTCGAATTACATATACATTCACTCTCAGTAGCTTGACTTTTGTGTAGTACAAATACAAAAGAGCACTATAAATATTTCCAAACCCCCTTTTTATTTTAGAGCCTTAGATCAACAGTCTAATGACAATCAAAATACTTAGTGAACACGGTATTCCTTGTGGGATTCGACACCCAAACCAGTTGGGTTCTATATTTGACAGTGATCCCTTACTCTCTCGTATGAGATTTATAATTTGGGCGTATCATTGAGCTCCCGCCAACATCAACTTTACTACTACACTGACCAGGTTCAAACACATCCCACACATGAGCATTTGTTAGAAGTTTGCCGACTAATGGGCTAGGAATTGTGGTAAGAACTTCTTTATGGAAATCGGACTCGGCAGACCATACCATTAAGATGATTGGTTGATTATTTATGGTGTGAGTTGTCGAGCACAACACTTCATTCCTATTCTCAACTAAATTAAACAACAACACAAAGGATCCTTCGTAATGATAATAGAACTTTGGTTTAGTAGCAAAATTCAATTTAGCTGCAACAAATCTCCCTAGAGCACCTAGATAGAGAGAATCTTCTACAACTAGAGAATTACAACTCTCTTCCATTTTTCATTTTACTAATCAACTTCATCTTCATCTAATTTAGCTAATTTTGCTCCATCTTTCACAATCAGAGCCACATAAACCAAATCCATTCCACGAGTAGAAAATTTATTTTCTGCAAATAAGCTAGTCCATACCTTTTCCATCTTTGCTGGAGTGGAACCAATATTTTTCATCAAGGTCGTCTTCCTTGAAGTTGAGTTTGAGTAGGGAATAAAGCCTTCTAGTCATTGCTGCTCACTAGTATCTTTTGAGGTTTTCAATGTAACAGTGATTCCACTAGGCGACCCCAATAGAAAAATATTTTCTCTATTCATCTTAATTAAAGTTGCAGGAACCATCTTTGGGGTCATTGGAGCAGTGCTATCTATTTTTACTTGAACATTAACTTCATTTGGAAGCTTTGCTAGAGTTTCTCCTAACAGAACAGAAGTATTAGAGCTTGACCTTTTTCCTTTCGATTAAGATGTGTTATTTTTAGTTGGTCGTGCAGGTGGTGTATTGGATTTCCCAATCTTCAATGTTGGTACCTAATTTTTCCTTGTAGTCATATCCTCTCTGGGTCTTCCTCATCCCATCTCCGATCAGTATGAATGATAGCAAGCATGCTATGGTGCACCGAGAGCAAAGTTTATACAAACATTCAAATAACTAATTATATGAAAAAAAAGGTTTATACCAAACCAAGTTCTTAACTCAAATTTTTTTAGGATTCTAGTTTATAGCAGATGAATACAAATCTGGTAACAAGAAATTCTACAAGCCTAATACTAAATACAAATCTAATACTTGTCGGTATCATTTAATCAGGCTATTTGTGCTACCACACCTTTCTTTATTGCTTTATTTGCTTACTTGATGACATATAGTGGGAGGCTTGGTTGACTTATGTTGCTCTAATTCCTGTTGTTACCAGAGTTATCATCACTAGCTGGGTATGCGCTTATTATAGATTGATCAAATTTATAGTTGAATTGTGGTACTATGTCTAAAATATGCTACAACAAAAATATTTTCATCTAACAAAATAGAGAAAATATCTCAACCAGGCATCTGATCTCCTTGGGCTACAGGACGAATGTTTTAATTCACATAAATAATCACAAACTCTAGTCTTTGAGGAAAAGCTGTAACCTGTGGTATCTTTTGTTACGATGATCCTTCAGGTGTATCGATGACACCTTTCTTAAAACTGCCTGTCAAATTATATCTACTGCATCATTAGTTTGGGATGGATATTGATACTCAAAATGTTTGTCAATCACCTTATTTATGTGTTGTTCATCAATTAAATCACTAATATATTATTTTTTCTATTTTTATTTGCTGCAGATGCTAGGTGTAGGATCTAAAAGAGCTGGATTGCCTAATGGAAAATAAGAGAAGTCAAGTAAAAAAATAGACAATAAAGTGTCAAACAGTTAAATTTCCTCCCATAATTCCGTCAGGATCACTTCAATCTTATCCTGGTTCACCTCATTTGAATAAATCTTTCTCACATCAACCAAATCCTAAGGTCAATCAATCCCAGACAATATAACGTTGTTGTGCCTCCTATAATACCATCACAACATCTCTATTCCCATACTAGTGTACTTCATGTAAATGAGTCCCAACCTAAACTTGGGATCAACCAACCTCAGCCTACTATTATTGAATCTCTATCCCAATCTAACCCGGCCTAACCTACAAATCAAGATTCTGTACCATTAATGTCACCATCGGCCAATAGGACTCCAGCCACCCCACCTAATATAGTTGATAATATAGAAGATGATAATTAAATATGGATTGTACCTGAAGAGAATGGGTAATATGACTAATTTTTAGTAATACATATATTTTGGTAAACTATTTATATATGCAGATATTTGATAACTAATCTATGTTATGTAGGTTTTATCCACATAAGATAGTTATTGATGGTATTGCTAATTGCATTTGGAGTAAGCTTGAATTGGCTAGACTTTCGTGGAAGAAGCTTCTAGATTCTACCCGCGAGATGTGCTTTGAGGAATTAAAGGTAAAACATTTATACATTCTGATTCATGTATAAATATAATTATTGGACTATATAGCTAATATGATATTCATTTAATATATGCAAAAGAAATTTAAGTGGCTTCCTCACCATAATGATGTTATATGGTCTAATTTTAATAAAAGGGCATCTATAAAAATGACCCAACTTTTGCAAGATGTTAAAAAAAAATTTCCTTTGAAACCACATTGGAAGGGAGATGTTGTATTCAAGGAGATGATGATGTATTGGGAGTCTGATGAGTTCAACACAAAGTCTGAACGAAATAGAAACAATCGTGATTCAAATGCCGGTGCATCACTTCATACTAGTGGTTGTGTACCTCATTGATTGATTTATACGAGAATGGTAATTATAATTATTTTTAAATATATTTGTTTGAAGAAAAGAATATCATATTCATTGTTGATAACATATATATCTTTTCTTTATAGAGAGAAGCTGATGGGAAAGATCCTTTTGTTTCAGAATTTTATTTTTGAACTTATCGCAAGAAAAGTGATAATAGTTGAGTAAATGAGAAAAATGAAGCTACTTGTGTAAGTGTTCATTTACTCTATTTACTAGTTGAGTTTATTTCAATCTTATGGTGTTGCCATTGTGTTGTACATTTTACTAGTTAGTTTGGCTTACATGTATTGTTGCTTCTCTTTTGTCTTGAGATATTTGGGATCAACTTTGTTTCGTGTAATCTTAGATGTACATCATCTCCTCCTTAGAGCTAAAGTCATACAAGTGTCAAATAATATGATGTCTAGAAAACCAACTGATGCAGATGGCATCCTTATGCATTTGAAAGTACCTCAGGGATATTGTACTTATGTTTCATATGATTGAACTTTGAGAAAACATAATACACCCTTAGTTGGATGTCTTTGTTTTAGCTATTTTTGATATATGGTCAGTTGTTCCTATTAAAAGTATTGTTCAATAGATTTATGTTTGTAAATATGAGCCATGCTTTGAAGAGTTAACTGGCTTTTCAAAATTATTATCAGTTTCCATTAGCTCAAGAAGTTTTCTATCAAATTAGAGTTCACTTGGGGTTAGGGACAAAAATGAGATCTTTTCCAAATGGCCGAGAAATATTAGACCAAAATATTTTATCATGATATTGAATATATACTCTATATATAAGTTGATGTAAAAAGAGAATTACAATAGGTGGCAAGTGACATCTACACATCTATTCCCCTGCAGCTTAGCTCATAGAAGGAAATAACAGTGTCGAAAAGAATCTTATTGTGTCCAACACGTGTGTACATAATAGTTTGATAGTATGTCTTGAGTTTTCCTATGTAGTGACCTTATGTTGGAAAAGCCATGTGTTTCTGTCACTCCATAGTTGATACATAGGCCCTTAGGATTACACTCTTGGAAGCTTTTGAATTGCTAGTCTTTTTTATCTAAATCCTTTCCTATGTCCATGGTAGAATTATTCTCTGCCAACCTATCCAATTTAATATACCCATCCACCCACCGATGGAGTAGTAATATTCAAAGAACAAATGCTCTTTATTCTCCATCTGATTGGTGCATAAAACACAGCTTGGATTTACATTAATTCCCCAAGTGATTAGTCTATCCTTAGTTCTCGTTCTTCCTAGTAGTGTATCCCAAGTCAAGATGAATTGTAAAATGTACTTCTTGGTTGGCTATTCGAAGATTCCTTTCCTCTGAAAGTAAACGGGCAAAAGGGACCATAGTAGCTTCATTGGTGCTTTCCCTAGCAACTGGTTCGTATCGCCCTGTTTCTAATTTGAACCTTTAAATTGGCTTCTTCAATAGATCGTTACCAATTTTTAAAAGTGTCTCCATGTTTTCTCTTGTTGCAATATCCACAGATCAGCCTCCTCGGCCAAACTTTTGTCCTGTACAATCAAACAAAAAAATTAGGTTAGTTCACAGGGTATGTTGTTATTATGTATATTAATGAACTTATCCACGTATTGAGTATTCAAATACCAAGAAAGGTCAGTCATTCTTACCTAAATGTTGACGTAATTCTTCTCACTGCCAAAGGTCTGAAACATGGTGGAAACCTGTATATCTACCATATCCGCACTAGTATCACCAAAAATATCTATCAAGGGGGTGGCACCATTGTTGAACACCTAGCCCAGCATCCCCCACCTAGAAGCCACTGCAGCATTGTACTTCTCTTCGTGCATGCCTATACCCGTTCCCAGTGGCAAAACCAACATTTTCTTGCAATCCATTTTCTTCATATACTCATATTTAAAGTTGCCCGTCATTATTTGTTTTGACACATGTGTTGTTTCCATTAAGGTCTAAGATAGAGTCAGAAAAGTTCATATGTCAATTTCAATACTTCTATAATTTCACTTTTACGCACTAACAATATATTAATTTGGTAAATAGAACGTTTACTCACCGATTATTTGCAGCTAAGCTAACTATAAGATGAATACATGTTTAGGACGTTGCATTATGACATACCAGGGCCCTCCATGGCACATTATTTGGAAAAGTAGCAGTAAGTGGGACAGTAACAGCATCAAAGCCCCGTGAAATATTTTTTATGGTTTTAGCTGCAGGATTTCACTCCAATTCTTCTTGAGAATTCAACTGCAGAAGAACAACTCTAGTTGACAAGATTTACCAGAATAATATGCTTTAAAGTATTATTAATAAAGACAGACAGCTGTTAATGTTTACAAGAATATTGAACTTGATATCAACTAAATGGAGAAAAATGTTAGATCTTCAAGAACTTTCAACATTAACTTGATAATGGCATATTTGCAGTTATTGATTCTGTCATCCTTTCTCTCTCTATTGTTCCTTCTTTCTTTCTCTCTTTGCCTGTCTATATCTTTTACTGAACTGGTTCAATCTGAATAAATGTCTTTAATAATTCTATAAGATAACAACGGATATTTCTTACAAAACTTTTAAGTTTTATGGTACTTTACTCACTTTCTTCTTTTTGTAACAGTACATATCATATTATCAAAGTAGCCCAATATGAAATTTTACCTTGATGTTCACTAGTAACTATCACTAATTGTCAAAATTGTTTTCGTAATTGATACAGTGTGCCTTTTTTCCAGATTTACTTTTGTTGCCGTCGGGTTTAATTATATACAAATAACTCTTTTGTTGTTGTAACCTTGTGCTTATCTTTATTTCCAGATATACTATTGTTGTCATCTACTAGTTTAATGATATATAAATCTCTGTTGTTTTCATCTGGTTCTATGTTGATTTTACAAATCTCTATTGTTGTAAGCTGGGCTACTAGTCTCTGTTGTTTTCAACATATATGGTACATATTTAAAAATATACAAATCTCTGTTTCCGTCATATGGTTCAATGATTTACTGTTGCTTAAGTTCTATGAAAATGAGAAGTTAGTCTACTAATAATATAGAAGCAGTTAGTCTATAATCTAATATATTTTATGCTAATAATATATTTCTTACCACTTTTTAGGGTCTGACTTTGCATATCCTTATGCAGAATGAGTTTGAAAGAAAGAAACTAGATATATTAGTTGCTCAAAGTGCATCAGCTGTGGATGGAGAAACTAATTCATCTAGTCAGTCTGCTTAATTAAGTGAAATGGATATCTGGGTGGAACTATTGCTGGAAATAAAAAAGAAAGAGTCAAAGTTCTTGGCTCTATGGTTCAAAGTGTAAAGGCAACTAACAATTCAACATTATCTTTGCCAAAAGAAATTGATGAGATGATTAAGTCTTGGGTTGATGGTTCAAATTCAGATTTGTATGCTCGGTTGCAGAATGAGCGAAAAAAATAAGAGGATGAGAGAGGAATTATAGTTGTTGATGAATCATGTATACAATAAATCATCTTCAAATGATGAACGCCCATCTATAGAAGACAACCAAGCTTTTGAGGATGAAATTGATGATGACTCTGACAACGTGAATGAAAGTGATAATCCTGATAATGTGAATGAAAGTTATTATGACCCTGATGGTTTGTAGTTTTATTGATGATTCATGTTTGAAATATTTTATTTTGGACCATTTAAGAATCATACATTATTAATGTACATGTTTTGAATTATATTTTTTTGTTAGCTGTAGTGGTTTACATTAGACTTGTATTTAATGATGATTTAGTGAATTATTAAAGGTTTTGAATAGATTTTTGATTAATTGTGAAATGTTTCTAGTAATTTACATGTGAATTATTACTTCAAAATTTTCATGGAAATCCATAGGTAAAATCCTTTTTTATGAAATTTACAAAATAATTCATGCAAAATTTTGATCGTTAATCGCAAATAAATCCACAAATAACGTACCTGCGGATTTATTTTTGCAGCTAAATTACCTAGGGATTTACTTGGGAATCTTCATAGGGAATAATTTGTGATTTTTTCCTAGAAATCCGCAGGTAAAATTCTTTTTTTATGAAATTTTACCAAATAATTCATGTAAAATTTTTATAGTTAATTGCAAATAAATCCGCATTTAACGTACCTACAGATTTATTTCTATAGTTAAATTACCTAGGAATTTACTTGAGAACCTTTGTGGGGCATAATTTGTGATTTTTTCGTGGAAATCCGCAGGTAAAATCCTTTTTAATGAAATTTTATCAAATAATTCATGCAAAATTTTGATAGTTAATCACAAATAAATCCGCAAATAATGTACTTGTTGATTTATTTTCGCAGCTAAATCACCTAAGGATTTTATAAATTTGCAGGTAATAATTACCTACGAAGGTATTCCCTTTGGATTCTAATTGGTAAGAAAATTTGCAGGTAATCAAATTACTTGGGGATTTTACCACATAATCCCTATGAAAATCCCCAGAAAATAAGCAATTTTCTTGTAAGCATTGACCGCGATCGCGATTATCGGTACTGCAATTGAGATACCCGGGACCAAAATTAACAATTCTTCCATATCTCAAGATACACGAAATTAACACCAACTTTGTCTTCCAGCTAGGTGCACAAACATCATGATCAGATAAAGTAAGCCTAGATTGTAAGATTTTAGCCTCAAACTTGAAGGAATTCACATTGGACTTAGTTGGACATTGAATGAACACATAATATACACGTTGGTTTCAACTATTTTAGGCTAAAACATGGGTACTCAGGACTTCCTCAAATGATGTACAGATACCCTACAGCTGCTAACCTTAACCATAAACACAAACAAGCATAGTTTTCGCATTATAAAAATGATTTTATGCCAATTTCTAAACTATATGTCCCAGGTCTACAATGATAATAAAATTTAGGGAGTTTGACACTACACACCAGATAAATGATGCAAAGGGTTTGAAATGAAATCTTGGATACCCTACGTTATACCAACAAATAGGAGAATATTAAGAGAATTTTGAGAATAAATTGTGAGCAAAAAATAATAGTTGGATGGTCATTTAAACTAGTATGATAGCGATTGTGATCCTTGTTCCAAGATCATGTATTTCCATCCTACACGACCGCGGTGACATGGGATGAAGCCACGGTACCTGAGGCCAAAATCTAGGCTTCTGCACTTCGCTATTCAGTCCAACAAGCCACTTTCCCAGCTCCCCTTTTCAATTTCAATCAAAATTTATCCTAGCAATCAGTTTTTCATGGATTATGCATGAAAAATTACAAAAATAAAATCTAATCTATCATGCATAAATAAAAGGATACGGGGCACTTTTCACAACATGATGGGGTGCTTCCCATCGAGCACTTAAGTTAACATCGTTGCATGATACCTCCACCCTTTCTTTTGGTGCTTTCACTTAGAAAATTTGAATCACCATCCTAGATTTCTTTCAATGTTCAATAAGTGGTAGAGGGATAGAAAATTCAAATCTTTTAAGATTAAACTTGGAAGAGGTGATAAAATGCCAAACAAGTTTCGATCTCGCCATTTTGAAGACATGAACCTTTTACCCAACTTCACATCAAACTTCTGAATTTACTCTTTAGGTAAAAGTAAGCACATCAACAGGCTATTCCTTATACTTCAAAAGTTGAGCATCTTAGCCTTCGATGGATGGGGTTCCATGTGATCCTTCGAAATATCAAACTCTAAAATAGAAGAGTCGGACTCCGTTATCCCATAATCCTCCATTTGTTCAAAATGATGGATCCTCATCACATACTTAAAGCATAATGCTAAAAATTGGGTTGAATGAGGTTCAACACCTAATTTTGGGTTAGCCTCTTCCAAAGCATCCTCACCTCAAAATGAACTAGAGTTATTATAAGATAGTTGCTTTGATTCTTCTCTTGACTCTAGTAACATTTCTTTTATTTCCGCTTCTTCTTCCTCGTATGAGCCAGATGATTGTGAAGTCACCGAGAAGTCTTTGATACTAAGCTTGTCATCATAGCTTGGTTTCACTTTTTGAAAAACCTTCTCTTAGGAAATGGGCATGGTAGGGATTATTTCAAGCTTTTCTTCTTTGCCCATTACCTTTTTCTTGAAGCTTGTCCATTCTTGATGGATGTATTCAATATTAGCCCTCGTTGCATCTACCCGATCAAAAATAGCTAATAACCTTGGGTCACAACTATTGGACACTGTGTATTGCTCTTTCTTCTTCTTATCACAAGACCTATTAATCTCAGAAGAAGTGCTAGCAATTTGGTTAGTATAATAAGGGAAGGGGCATTTGGACAATCATCCCAATGTCCATTTCGACTGCCACACAAAGGACAACCATACTCCCTATAGGATCGAGATGGTGATTCCGTTGCTCTCCAAGGAGCATAGTTACAATCTCTCCGAATGTGTGTTACATCACAATATGAACATGGGTTGTCAAGTTAGGACTTCCAACTATCCAACTCAGACTTGGCGGAAGATCCCATAGGGAAAAATAAAAATAAAATAAAATCTACCGATAAGGAAAATCACAAACATATATATACAAACTTGAATTTAAGCAAGTAACTAAAATTCCAAACCAGTTCAATTGAAATAATCCAAGAGTCAAAACTAAGTGAAAGATCAAAAGGACAAAACTAGCATTCTTAGCCTAAGTTTTTAGTTCGTCAACTTGGATGATTCTGTTGTTGTAAACTCTAATTCCTGGTGTTTGATACTATAGGATGATTGGTGAGTTGATTATTATGATAAATGGATGAAAAAAAAAATATAAATAAAGGGTAAATAACACCACAAGTCTTGGAAAGGATGGACAAAAGCACGGGACAAGATTTTACGTAAAACATACCTCTTAGAAGTCCATGGTGCGTCTGGGGGCTTAGACACCATTACGGAGTGCATTAAACATACTGTAATATTCTTAAGGATCAAAAACTGTGTTTATCCATAGTTAGGGAGTGCCTAACACCCTAGTTCCCGCTATGAGCTCCTCGACGTAGGCCCTAGGTCAATTTTGGCAGTTTTGTCCTCCTATAAATAGGATACTTAAACATAATTCTAAACAAATTGGACGACTTTAAAACATGAAGGGAGGATGTAAAACACTTCAATTATGATTTTTATTTCCTTACTTTTGTTTGTTTATGATTATTTATATGATTTCTACCTTTGCGATTACTGTTATGTCCATGAGCGGCTTAAAGCCTCATTTCTGGGGTTAAGGCCAAGAAAATGATTATTATTGCTTAGAATTGATTTTTTTGATTTATTATCATATATGGTTGATTATTTATCCTTTTTACAACTATTTTAATGAGTAGCTAACCTTAGAATACATCTATTGTCATTTTGTGAGCCCGAGAGGAGGAACAAGAGGATAAAATGTATGGGTAAATAGAATAGGATTATAATCTTCTACGGAATGAATTTATAATTTGAATTTAGGATAGATATATACCTAAGTGACCTATTTGGTTCATTACGAGATAAAATATAAATACGTTTAGCTAAGTCCTCATATCGCTGCTCAATGATGTAGTTGTCGGTCTAAGTTAGGTAGAAGATTAAAGGCTCGACATACCATGGTCATAATATTAACCCCGTTAATCAGCAACCAACATAAGTAATTAAATCTATGAAGTTAAATAGCGTAGTAGGATTGTTCGCAGAGCCTTAACCTTGGATTCCTCTCAATTGTTGTCCAAGATTTTTACTTTATTGCATTCTTTACTTTAATTTCAATGTATAACTCCGAAACTCTGTAGATTATGTTTGAACCACTTTAATCTCAATAGTTGAACTTGAAATCTATAGTTGTTAAAATAATTCCGTGTGGGATCGATACTTGGTTTGTTAAGGGCCTTTTTATTACTTGGTGAGACCACGTACACTTGTGTGTGTGCTTGGGCGCAACAAGTTCTTGGTACCATTGCTCGTGACTTGTAATTTGGCATGTATAAGCTAATGGATGTAGCGTACCAATGGTACAAAGAATGAGATCAGGCAATGGGTGATGTTGAGGAGTCATCTCTGTGCAAGACTTTTTCTAATACTTTTTTGGACCTCTTCTTTCCTCAAGAATTAAGGAAAGCAAAGGCAGAGGAATTTGTTAATCTGAGACTGGGGAATATGACGATCAAGGAATATGCCTTGAAATTTCACCAATTATCTAGGTATGCTCCAAAATTGGTGTCCAATATGAGGGCTAGGATGAGAAATTTTGCTTCATTTATGTCTCATGAGTTTATCCTTGAAAGCAAGATTGAATTACTAATCAAGGACATGGATATCTCTAGGTTGGTGGTTCACATCCCATCGGTAGAGGAGGAAAAGAGAAAGCATTCTGAGAGAGGGGAAAAAAGGTAAGAAGTTCAGGTTCTCTGAGCAGGGGGGCCAACAATAAAGTTGTTAGATGGTGGTAAGTGGCTAAATAAAAAGTGGAGGAGTTCTGGTTCATTCTCCACAACTAGTGCTCCTTACTCGAACTAGTCGGGTGAAAGGCGTCAATAGGGTAGCGATAACTTTAGGGCATAAGGTTCCCAATATTGGTCTACTAGGGCTCAATCAGCCTTATCATCTCCTCGTTACAAGTTTTGTGGTTAGTTACATTGGGCTTTCTATAATGAGGAGAAGGATAGGTTCTTCAAATATGGTTAATTAGGCTATATACTCAGAAATTATACGGTTGGTAAGGTAGCTTCGAGAGAGAATAATGTTCTGATTACCTCTTTATATGCTTATGCATCAAAGGGTGTTTTTTTTGCATCTTTTTTTTTACTTCTGGTAATGACACAAGTCGGAATAGGTTATATGCTCTCACAACCAAATAGGAGTCTGAGGCATCACCTGATGTCGTAACTGGTACCTTGAAACTTTTTTCTCATAACATGTAATATTTACTTGATCTGAGGTCCACTCTAGTATGTTACCCTATTTGTGGTTGTGTATTTTGGTTTTGATCTTGAGGTTATTTTGGATCTTTTTTCTATTTCTACCTCGGTAGGTGACTCTATAGTTTCTAAAAGTATCTATAGGGGTTGTTGGTATCTATTAGTAGTAAGTAGACTTTGGTGGATTTGTTCAAATTAGATGTGTTGGATTTTGATGTCATTCTCGGGATGGATTAGTTACACTCGTGCTATACGTCCTTAGATTATCAAACATATAAGGTTGTCTTTAAGTTCCCTGTTGAACTGGGTATTAAAGGGGATGTTTATATCATATCTTAGAGCTTGGAGGTTAATCTCTAAAGGATGTCTCTATTATTTGGTCCAAGTTTAAGACTCTAAATTGAAAGGTCCTTCCTTGCATTCGGTTTTGATGGTGAATAAGTTTCCTGAGGTCTTTCCTAATGATCTTCCTGGTGTTCCTCTGGATAGGGAGATTGAGTTTGGGATTGATTTGGTTTTGGATAAAAGTTTCATCCATCATAGTGTGTTCCTATGGGGTGCACTGGTATTATTCGTGTGTAAGAAAAATGGTTCTCTTCGGATGTGTATTGATTACTGACAATTGAATAAGGTAATAGTTAAGAACAGGTATCCTCTTTCGAGGATAGATGACTTGTTTGATCATTTGCAAGGTGCCAAATTGTTTTCAAAGATAGATCTTTGGTCTAATTATCATCTGCTTAAGATTAGGGAGGTGGATATACCTTAGATGAATTCTTATACCTGGTATGGGCACTTTGAGTTCCTGGTTATGTCATTCGGTTAGACCAATTCCCCGATGATATTCAAGGATTTGATGAATTGAATCTTCCATCAGTTTCTAGATCTTTTTCTCATTGTGTTTATTGATGACATCCTGATATATTTTATAAATGAGGTGGATCATGTTAATCACCTCTGTGTGGTGTTGCAGACCTTGAAAGAGTTACAGTTGTATGCCAAATTCTTGAAATGTGAATTTTGGTTGAATGTTGTCACTTTTTGGGTCATATTATTTCTAGTGAAAGGATCATGGTGGATTCATACAAGGTTGTGGTGGTTAAGAAATGGCCTAGACCTATGACTCTAACTGATATTCTAAGCTTCTTGGATTTGGCTAGGTACTATAGAAGGTTTATGGGAAGTTTTTCGATGATACCTGCCCCATTGACTAAATTGACTTAGAAAAAGGTAAAGTTCTCTTAATTGAATACTTGTGAGGGTAGTTTCAAGAAGCTAAAGGATAAGCTAACTTTAGCTCCACTTTTGACTTTGCCTGAAGGTAGTGAGGGGTTTGTGCTTTACTGTGATGTGTTCTGGGTGGGACTTGGTTGTGTTCTGATACAATATAGTAAGGTGATTTCCTATGCCTCTAGGCAGTTAATGATAAATGAGTGGAACTATCCTACTCATGATTTGCAGCTTTTAGCCATGGTGTTTGCGTTGAAAATCTTGGGGCACTATTTGCATCATGTGCACGTGGACAACTTTCCTGATCATAAATGTCTGTAGTATGTGTTCACTCTAAAAGAGTTTAATCTCAGGTAGAAGAGATAGCTTGAGCTTCTTAAAGGCTATGACATGAGTCTTCACTACCATCCAGGTAAGGATAATATTGTTGTTGATTCTATTAGCAAGTTGTCCATGGGATTTTAGCTTATGTGGATAAGGAGTGGCAGGAGTTAGTGAAGGATATTAAACACTTGGCTAATCTTTGAGTTCAACTTTTGGGCTCCGAGGATGGTGGTATATTAGTATAGGAAGTGGTTCAGTCATCTTTTGATGCAGAGATCAAGGAGAAGAAAATGCTAGATCCTGTCTTGATGAAAATCAAGGGTAATGTATGCAGGAAAAAAGGTAATGGTATTTTAGATCAATGGTGATCATACCTTGTGGTATAAAGGAAGGTTATGTGTTCCTGACGTTGTTGGCTTACAATAAAGGGTATTGGCTGAGGCATATGAATCACACTATGTTGTTAATCCCAGATTAATAAAAATGTATCACGATCTCATGGAGATGTATTGGTGGAATGGTATGAATAAGGATGTGGCTAATTTTTTGTCCAAATTTTAAGTGTGTCAACAAGTGAAAGTTGAGCATATGAGGCCTGGGGATTTGTATCAAGAGATTGAATTGCTATAATAGAAATGGGAGGTAATCAATATGGATTTTGGTTTAATTAATTTTATTCAGTTTAGTTTATTGTGGATATGATGACAAAATCAACTCACTTCTTATCAATAAGGACTAACTTTTTGGCCAAGGATTATTCGAGTTTGTATCTTCATGAGATTATAAAACTGTATGGGTTACCTATTTCAATTATATCTAATCATGGTATGCAGTTTTTATCTCACTTTTGGCGATCGTTACAGGAAGGGTTGGGTAGTAAAGTTAGTCTGAGCATTACTTTTCACCCGCAGATGGACGGGCAAAAAGAAAAAACTATTCAGACATTGGAAGATATGCTTTATGCATATGTGATTAATTATTGTGGCAATTGGGTTGAACGTCTACCTCTTATAGAGTTTTCTTTTTACTACCTCATTCGTCATTCAGGGATGAATGATCCTAGTGGGGTGGTCTAAAACAACATGGGTTTGGTCCTTCAAAATTTCCTGGGTTTTCGACTTTCAGGACATCATACGACTCACCATACTAGTCGCATGATGATGGTACATAACAGGTGACCCAATCATATGTTGTCCAGTGTTAGGTGTGATGGGTGATTGAGTTTCTAAAATGAGTACAACTAGATGGGTATGAGTCTTATGGTTGGTAAGGGGTCGTTGGGTTGGGTTTTTCTTCACTTAATCTAAAACTTTGTAACATAACTAGGATCTGAGTACGAGTGGCTCACCATGAGTTTTGAGATAGGGTATGAGTGGTATATTCCAACTCTTATGTTGGACAGTGTTCAACCCCTCATGATTCTACCTAGGGTACAATTTCATGATACTAATCATATAGTTGGGTACGGTTTGTTTTGTATCATCATATGTTGGACAGTGTAGGGGGTCCAAAGGATACCCATGGTACGAGTGATGGGTAACACTCTTATGATAGGGTACAAATGAGGTGGTGGAGTCGTACCCTACTATGGGATTTTTAAGCAATTTAAGTTGGGGGTAATTTGGACATTTCCCATCTTAAGGCCCTATGATTTATATCACTCTTGGGACATCATTTACTCTAATATTCCAATCGAAAACACTTAGAAACTCTCTCAAATTTCTCAAGGCTCTTGGATTAAGCCAAAGTTAGGGTCCTTCAAGGTGGCCAGTTGAGGCTCATAGGGGTGATTTCGTCTCTTCTTCTTTTCAATCTAAGGCATGCTACTCCTCCCTCATTGTTAGTTCCAACTAAAGACATGTTTTATGAA
Organism: Capsicum annuum; assembly: GCF_002878395.1. Lineage (NCBI taxonomy): Eukaryota > Viridiplantae > Streptophyta > Magnoliopsida > Solanales > Solanaceae > Capsicum > Capsicum annuum. Next base: position 134,383,538 of record NC_061119.1, on the reverse strand, counting down.
TTGTTTTCATGGCACAAATGTTGTATGATTTTGGGTTTTCAAATATATGTTAAGGGTTTTGGTTACAATGGTTGGTTATGGTTTTTCCATGTCTTTTACTTATGGTTTTTGTATTATTATGGCCGTTTGAACATTTGGTTGCATAGGAATGGTTAATAGGTACTTAGTTTTGGATTTGGAAATATTATGCCCCCAACATGTTTGATAAAATGCCTATGAGAATCTTTTTGGTTAAAGTGTTGGAATTTCATTGAACTATTGCATGGTATAACCTTGTAATGGAACCCTAAATAGTATAGCTGGTGTATATGGTTTGGAATGGTTTAATGGTAAGTTCTTGGTGGTTATAGTTGGTCTAATTGAAAGCCATTTAGTCTGCAAGGGAATCCCCCAAGCAAACTTAATAATGAACATCTTGTGGGGTACATGGGATTCACCCAAATCAACTTAATAATGTAATCTATGGGTACATGGGAATCCCTTCTTCTTAAGGTTGGCTAAGGACATTGCTTTCCAGGATAGTCGGTATGATGATACCAGTACTTGTAGCCTTGGTTAATAATAAATGGAATGGTGGTTTGGTTGTGTGGTAATGGTTTTAATTGGGAAATAATGGCGGGGTATGATAGCTAACTGTGAGGGTGTGAGTCCAATGGACGGATACTTGAAACTCATGTTTGCCGACATGAGGATTGGTTATGGCGACCATAGATGATACTTTAGGGGTACACAAGAATCCCCTAAGTACACTTGTACATATGTATCATGGAGAGAAAAGGGTAGCGAATTCCTTATTCCTATAGTATCTCCAGTTCGGATGGCTACATACATCGGGGCACATTCAGGGGGTTACACTAGACCCATATAGCCCGTGGATGGTTCTATGACGGTTAAGCTATATATACCTAGGTTAATGGTTTTAAAGGCATGTTAAATCTAATTCCTTTTTCAGTATGGTTATATATATGTATGTATGGTTATGG